>NC_036649.1:3751512-3815302 GCF_002806865.2 Cucurbita pepo subsp. pepo | reverse complement strand
TAATCTAATAATTTGCACCAAAACAATTGTCACAAAAAACATACTGAAGAGAGTGGAGTTACCCATGGCATAGTTCAACAAGCTGAGGAATAAGATCTGAATCTCTTAGACCAACGATGGCAGTAGAAGTTGTATTGACAGCCTGAGACGTGACAATAATCAACGACTGCAGTCTAGTTATAGCTGCCTTCGTCTTATCGAGCTTGCTTTCGTCCTCGCCCTTGTACTCCTGACTCTGCAATGAGGACAACTTCTTTTCGTGTTCAATTTTTACACCTTCTCTAGCCTGAAAATAATTTTTATACAAAACATCAGCCATCAGAAACATCAAATATATAGTTTCTTGACATAATTAAAAGGCTATACTAAGGATTACAAGCCTGTAATATTAGAGGGTGACTTTGAATGAATAACAAAAAGATAACACTGCCCTTTTCTATCACATATTAATATATATATACAAACAGAGATCACAAAAACAAATAAACTACACCTATTCTGGAATTCTTTGTGTTTCAAAGTTCTAGAAACCCACTATACCATACATTCCACAGGGTACCAAATAGTTAGACACTATCACAGCCTTAACCGGTTCGACTCTGTCCCGGCTTTCCCCTTATTCGTGACACTATACTACAAAAGGGAAAAAAAAAGTACGCTCCAATCTGATGAGTGCTTAATGTTGAGGATCGTTGGGAGGGAGTCCCACATTGGTTAATTTAGGGAATGATCATGGGTTTATAAATAAGGAAGGCATCTCCATTGGTATGAAACCTTTTGGGGAAGCCTACGGAGACATAAGAGTATTCAATATCATACTATTGTAGAGGTTCGTTGTTCTTAACACTTAAATTAAGACTTAAATTAGATGCGCTTACCATACATAGAAGCAAAATAAAACGAGAAGAAAGTTCGGCAGGTACAATAAAAGGTAGTTTTAAAGATCATTGCATCACAAACAAAATCTCTTTAATTAAAGAAATCCAGTTAGTGCAGCCTACAAATACTTTCAAATATAATAACATATTGACGGATTAAACTTGAGCATAGTTTAATGGCTACCCACACAGTCTTAAAAGTAAAGTAATATATTGAGGTAGAACCATAAATATATATATATAGATATAGATATAATCAAGCAATCCCCAGGGTATGTAAAATTCAAGGATTGCTTAGGAACAGTGAATTAGGCAGACCCATTTGTCAATAAGACAAATATCAAGGGGTAATACGGTCATTAACATAATTGCACCGAAAAATGTTTGTCATTCAGACAAGATGATATCGAAAATCACGAAAATGCCACACCTCCATAGTCAAAAGGCGTTGCCATGGAGGGCAGTATCGTCATAAAAGCAAAGACCCAGTGGCATTTACGTCATTTTGGTATCTCTGCTGTGGACTCACGCTAACATGTAGCAGAGACATTGCTGAGTCATATTTCTAAAAACACCTTTTTGAAAAATAAAATACTTTTTCACAATAAAAAATAATAAAAAAAAAAAAAAAAGGAAATTTAGAAATTTGTGATGAAAAAGTCTCTACCTAATCTTTCTTTTTCTTACCTTTACTTCCTGGTAAAGCTTCTTCTCCCAAGCCAAAAGCCGGTCCAATGTCGTGCAGAGGCTCTTTGAACCGCCCGATTGATCGAGCGAACCGGTGTCGAGCCGGTACTTGACCGACAATGGCGGTTTCGAGGTCCAGGTCGAGCTCAAGGTGCTCAACACGCTGCTCGAATGGTACACCGTCTCTGCCAATTGTGAAAATCAAATTTCAATTCTTATGATGGAAGAGAATCAAATTTCAAATTAAGGATTTCAGAGAAATGAAGATATTAGGTTTCGCGTTTGGTTCATGAGGAATTGCGAGAAAAATTGGGAGCGATGAGCTTCCGATTCACATGAAAATCTTCGTCAATATGATCGGAAATCGATAAGTTGATCTATGAGAAGTCGTTCGATTCAACATTTGAACCAGAATTGCAGCAATGTGATCCTCGAATTCGAAATTCCTAAGCAATTAAAGAGATGGAAAATGAAGATAACTTTGTTCTTACTTACTTTTTAGCTGTCGAAAGCTCTTATCCAATTCTGCTTTCCCAATTTCTAGCATCTTCGATACTGGATCTCCTGCAGCAGCCGCCTTCTCGAAGTTTTCTTTGAGAGAATCCACAATTTCCTTCAAATCTTTGTGCCTCACAACAATTCTCAGGTCCGAGAGCTCACCGGTCCGGTAGCTTCCAGCGAAGGAACCTGCGTCATCGGATTTCTCCATCCGCGTCGCGTAGTTGCCTGGTGGAGGAAGAGTAACAGGTTCGGGCGCTATTGACTCCGTTCGGATCGAGGATTCGAAATTCGACTGAGTGTCAGTCTCTGATCTCAAATCGGCGTCTGTACAGTCTATCTCATCGATGTCTGATGAGCTCGTTGTGCTGTAGTGATCTCCCCAATCGCTGCATTGAACTTCTTCTCTTTCTGTTTCTGTGTCGTCGAGATGGTGCTTCTGTTGCTGGAATTGATGACCGTCGTCCTTTTTGCTCTCCGATTTCCTGTTAAAGAAGGTGTAATCCGATTGTTCAGTTTCGTCATCGTAATCATGGTAGTGGTTGTTTGGATGAGGCTTGGGTGGTATCTGATTTTGAGATCGACTCTGGAAGAATTCGGAGGAAGGAGGAGATGGAGGACAGAAATTATCCCAGTTCCAGACAGAGGAAGCTTGAGAAGGAGTACTGGAGTAAGTGGAATTAGGATAAGCAGTGGAAAACGAAGCAGAAAAGCTAGATTTCTCACTCCTCGGAGAGGACGAAGGATCCGATTCCGAGAGAATATGAGGGAGCTTCGGCGTCTGTTTACGGCGGCGATGTTGCCGGTGCGGAACGGAAGACGAAATACTCGACGCTGAGAGAATACGCGGAAGCTTGGAGCTCGCTATGGTGTGCGACGGAGATGTAGAAAACGACGGCGGCGCCGGAGGAGGATGGAGAGAAGGCGACGGCGACGGAACACTCGGCGGGACGGAATTCGTACCAAAAACTCCTCGCCTAGGCGGCAACGGTGGCGGCGTATGTGGCTGGGGAGGGTTTTGGGCGTTGTGAATAAAGACAGAGGGGGTTTGGTCGGAGACGGAGAGAGGTTCGCCAGCGGCAAAGGCACAGAGAGCGGAACCGGTGAGGCGAAGAGAGCGGCAGTAGTCAGCATGTGCGGCGGCCAAATGGTGGCGAGAACGGACGGCGTGTTTCATGAGACGGCGGCGGTCCTTGCACCGTCGGACAGTGTCTTCCTGGTCGAGCTTTGAAGCTGTACAGCCCATTGTGGGCGTGGGCGGCGTCCGTGGGTGGTGGGAGGAGAGTTGAGCGTAGCGTTGGTGGAGGGTGGAGAGTGGAGAGTGGAGAGTGGAGAGTGGAGAGTGGGGGAAGCGAATGAATCTACGGGACTAATTTCGGGCCTCTCTCTGTCCCCTCCCTTCCTTTTATCTCTTAAAAGAGATCAAATTTGGACCATTTTGTTTTGCATTTCTGGGGACAACATCTTATAATATAAATAATATCTCTATTTTTAAATTTCATTATAATATTATCTAATCTCAGTGTTACTTTAAATATCTTCAATGACAGACTCCCATATATGAGATTATTCTTAAATAGTGTTGCAATTACTTGGAATTAGAAATTATATGCAATAATTTTATATGAGTTCTGTAAATCAAAAAAAGGAAAAAAAAAATAGAGTTAAAGAAGTAAAAATGGATTAAAAAAATTGCCCAATAACATAATTAAAAAATAATAATAATAATAATAATAATAATAAAACAGAGTAAATATCATAGGAAAACAAAATCCATCCAATTTTAGTAGAGAGAGTAAGATTTGTTAACCGAATTAAAAGAATTAAAACATAAAATAGAGTAATTATGAAACTCCAAATAAGGTACGGAAATAACAATGTTACGTGTATCAAATCAAATAACAGTGGATACTATTATTCAACCGCTAGACCTTTCTTGGATATAGAATTTCTATTTTGAATTTTTATGGTACAGAAACGAAAAGACGGGAAAGAATGGACAAGAGATGAAAATCCCTCTACCGATCAATGATACATGAATGATAGAAAAAATTTCGAATCAAAACCTTACTTTCCATCGGTCTCTTTACTTGACTTCGGTGAAGGGGAGGACGAAATTGTCTGAACCTTTATTTTTCAGTTAGGTTTAAGTCTAAGGAGAATAATATCTACTATTCTTTTCTACTTTTCTTTCCTCTCATTCTTTTCCCTTCTCTGTCGATCATTTCCGACCTCTCCCTCATTGAACCTCATTTCTGTTGATGTCGATCACCCAAACTAATGATTCAAGGATACAACGATCTCATCATTTTATTGTAAAAAGAAAGAAAGAACATCATCATTTTCCACAATATCCTTCTTTAATTAACCTTTTGAATTGGAATTTAAGTTGTTCACTAACAAAATGACGTCGTTTTCGGATATTCTTAAAAAAAAAAATGTTGAAAAAGCTAAAGATATTGGGAGGGAAAAATTAAAGCAACCTTTCAAAATCCAAAAATTCAAACCTCTTTTGTTATTATTTTTTTTTTTTTCTCTTTTTGTTCTATTTCTTTCGACTAAATTTTTAAAGGTGTTCGAAAGTTGGATTGGGTGTGTCGGGTTTACCCCAACAACTTTTATTATGTAATGAACCCACCCGAACTGAACTCAATCCAACCATAATTCTTTTGTGTTAGGTTGGTCCGAGTTGTTCCGATCATTTATTTAAAATTTTATTTTTAATATAAAAAATGTTAATTGGCAACATTTATTTATTTATTTTCAACCCTTGATGAAAATTTGAAACTCAATTTAAATATATATTTTGTAAAATTATCTTCAAAAAAATAAAAAAATAAAAAAAAAAATAGTATGAAATTAAATAAAATTAAAATAAAGGTATGTATAGGTAATTGTATGGTAAGAAGAGGTCTATAACTTCTATTCATGAAATTTATGTATCTGCGAACCATTTAACCGATTGCTTCTGTTACTACATGTACATGTTTAAATGTTACTATCGTTCTATTAAAATGATTAACGGCCAAAAGTATCTATTCAACATTAGATCCCGACAACATATCTTTTTTTCCTTTTTAATTTATATATCATTTTTATATTCGGTTGTGCTTTTTTACCAGTCATGTTCACTCATTTTGTTGAAAAACAATCTCGATACCCTAAAAATAATATGAAAGAGGTAACTTTTTGATAGATAAGAACAAGAGGCCACAAAGTGAAATGGTTTTGCTTCTTGAAAAAATTGACGATAACACGTAGTCGCTTCATGCTACTTTATTGTTCGCCTTTATCTTGACACGTCTGATTACAAGTGGTTGTGAATGCTTTATCTTCTTAGCTCGATCTCACTATTTTTCATGCCCTTCGTTCGTTGTTTTCACTATGTCAATCGTGATTATGCATTTGGCCACTTCTCTATAGTTGATCTCATCTCCTTCACCTTCAGTAACAATATCATCGCACACAGATCAGTCATAACTTTTCTTTTCGATCTATTTGGCTATTCATGTCCAATTTGATTCAGTTTTTCACCCGTTTGAGTTGGTTCAAGTCTAAATCAGTAGGTCTTTCTCTGATTTTCAGTTTGGCCTGAGGGTTCTTCAACCTATGTTTGTTTTTTCTTTGATATTGATTTTTCTTCTATTCTGTTTTTGAATAAGATTTCCGTATGCACGTATTGAATGACATGTATAATTTATGAAAATATTTTTGTGGCAATTACACATCAGTTTCATGACATCTTACATCAGAGTGGCTAAAGCTCTATTGACTAAATTGTCAGTCTCCATTGAGCAAAGCTCGTCAAGATTCCAAGATATGTACCATTAGAGAGTAGACATTGTCGGTTAGTAGGTTAATTGACACTTGGTCACCAATATTTTGACAGATCATATTTGGGGTCCCCACGTGTACTTGCATGTTCTCGTTTCAGTATGCATACCCAAACTCCCAACATGGAGGTTAGTCATTTATATTTTTAGTACTCGATCTTTCAAGTAAGGGTAAGGACAAGGACGTATAAGGCATGTGATGAGTTCATTGTTCATTATGGCATTGAGTCCATGTCGTCATGCTTTATTTTCATAGTATTTTTTATTTATGTGATCACGAATTTATAAATGTTAATTTTGAAAGTTAGATCGAGAATTTGTTTAATGTTGGTTTATTTTATGATATGTTATCTTCGAATAATGTTTTGATATTATGTCAGGAATGTTTATGTTTTAAAAAATTTGTGTTTAAAGGTTTTCTTACATTTTCGTCGATGAATAAATATATATTTTAACTAAAACATTTATTTATTTTTTGCAAATAATAATAAAAAATAAAATATTGAAGTGTACCCTACCAATAATGCCTCAAACAAATAGTGAACACATGAATGATTCCACATTGGATTTAGAGCACCAACCAGATAATAGAGATTATAGGAGTGCCCCAAACTTTTGGATATGTTCTTACAAATTGTAAATGTAACATTTTCTTCAAACAACACAATAATTATATGTTCATATTTTTTAGTGTAAAAATATATTGCGTTTCAAAAAATATTACACAATGATAACAAATATGTTTGCTTGGGCATTTAGAAAAATAATAATAATTCATTTTGTTCCATCCTGCCATTTAGGGCCGTTTTAGAATCGTTTTTTTTTTTTTTTATGAAAATAAGGTTAAAAAAAGGTCAATATGACTACTGTTTTGGACAATTAACAATATCGAGTACTAATTATGAACAATTTTAAGAGGTTTAAGCTAAATTGGCCCACGAGTCGGCTCTAAGATCAATTTTTTGAATAGATGGAATACATAGATGCTATTAGGTCAAGTGAAATTGGACCTAGAAATGTTCGGCCAAAGCTAGCTTAGGAGCACTAAATAGAGTTTGAAATGTAAGTGAACTTACACACTTCTTCGAGTACCAAGGACTCATAAGAAATCCTTAAAAAGATTTAATTGATTGAAAATTTTCAATATCATTATTTGAATAAAGTTTTGTGGTAAAAAAAAAGATTTATTACCTTTTATTATGAAACAAACAGACAGATCCAAAATAAAAATCTTTTTCACAAAAAAAAAAAAAGTAAATAAAACGATAAAAATACATGATAACAAGACATACATATCCGCATTTTCTGCCTAGTTTATTCAAGTTAAGAGACTCAATTCAATAATGTTCGGTTGGAATGCCTACGGCCTAGTTGGATAAAATTTTATGTTGCATGAACAACACGTCTTGTGGTGTTATCATATTGATATAACTATAATGACTGTATATTTGACCATGTGTATGCCTCTCACAACAACCTGAATTGAAATATGTTATAAGGTGCATCCTAAATGTTATGGTTATATATGTTAGCCCCGAAGAGAATATACGTTGTGTTAACATGGAAGTAATGTATGCATCATCCAAGGGTGCCACGTGTGTTGTGTATATATTGAACATACATTACTTTTCTTCATATATTTGTATGGACATGTAATATCTTTCATAGTTTAACGACACGAGAGTATGTAAGCCTTTATACAAACCTAGAGTTTACAAAAACAGGGTATTTTTTTAGTAGGTCCACGTACATGTACATTATGTGTAGAAAAATACAATACATCCAAACCCATCACAGCATGAAATTTGAACATAAAGCTATAGACATAATTTTTAGATCTCATCAATCACATTTTCTAACCCTATCAATGGAATCGCTTATTGAAATACTCTTATTATTAACTATTCTTCAAGTAAAGGCAAGAGTCCCGCGTACCGATAAGCCATAGTATAAAACTAACCAAATTCACCTAATAAAACAATCCATTTGGGTAATTCAATACAAACTTTTCTTTGCCATTTACCAAATTTTACCAAAATCTTGCTTATATCAAATCACACACTATTTATGAATCTAACAATAAGCATCCAAAGTAGACTTTTATACAAAGCTTTATAGACTTAAAAAAGTAGAACATATAAAAATATAGGCATAATTGAGCACATAAAGTGTGAGTTTGTAGCATAATTTCTTTGATCCAATCCCAACAAACTAAAAAGAGACGAGAAAAAGAGAAGTGGAGCAATAAAGCGCAGAGGGCAACAATGGCGCATTATGTTTGGCACATGCCACAGTCCCCACAAGTCAAAATAGCCATTAATTACTACATGCTTCAACTCAAGGGACCCACTATGTTCCACTTTCCAAACATCTGGAACAACTCAATCAAGAACAAGAGGGAAAAAGAAAAGATTTATTCAATCAATATTAAACTCCCAGCAGCTCAAACAAATGAATATCAACATACTTATACAGAGATATAAGTCCTCCAGAAGATACCTTAAATTCTTCAACAAATCTTGGTAGAGTCAATCAGAGCATTGCCAGCAGCTGCAGTAGCCAGAAGGAAGCTCTTTATATCTCATGCTGGTGAGGGAGGGTCAAGCGCGTTCGGGTCTCGGGGAAAGCCAAAATTCCCAAAAAGCCCCTGGGGTTATAAGGAAAGCAACATAGAGTTATAAGACAGTGTCCTTCAAACGGGAAAAGAAAGCTAGATATTTGTGTCTTCTTGTCTCCATTTCATTTACTTCTCTAAGTCCCACATCGACTAATTTAGAGAATAATCGTGGGTTTATAATTAAAGAATGCTATCTCCATTGGTATGAGGCCTTTTGGGGAAGCCCAAAGCAAGACCATGAGAGCTTATGCTCAAAGTGAACAATATCATACCATTGTGGAGAGTCGTGTTGATCTACAATTCAAATTGTCCATTACGTGCCAGTTCATTACACATATGTCAAGTTTCATCATTGAATAATCAAAGTGATCGTGTTAACAGTTGCATGAAAAATGAAATAATAAAGCCATTTTGAACATTTTCTTCATTTTGACATGGAGTGCTCATGACAAACAGATTCATGATAAAGCCAGTTCATAACATATGTAAAGGAAAAAGTGACCACACAAGAGAATCAAAGTCTAAAAAGCTAGTGAAAATGGGTCACAAAAGGAAGCAACTTATGAGCCAGTATGAATGATGATATAAAGAGCAAACTTTCCACCCTGTAATGCCGTTATCCATCAAGGAATTTTCAATATCTTTTGTAAAATATTTGGATTGAAATGATTAAATATGTCTAATACCAGAGCATTATGAGACAAAATCAAATTTTTGTGGCAAGATCATTACAGTACACAAAGTATTGCCATAAATTAGTCTAGAACATGGAGTCGCTTAATAAGGAATCATAAAAGAAAATGTAAAGCAAATATGGTCACGAAATAGACTCACCAGGGGATCATTGATTGCATAGGCCACGCAGTAATGCTCCTGGAAACCATCCAATGAAACTCACAATAAGTTAAGGAAAAATCTCCAATCTCAACAGTTTGAGCAGGGAACATACAAGAAAAGAAGGGGAATTCAAACGCTCATGCCTTTTCTCATTAAAACAATAGGTTATAAACTTGCCTGCATCATGTACCACTCCTCAAATTCATCAAATAACTCCAGCCTTTCAATTCTGAAGAACAAAAGTGTCAAACATGAAAATCTTCCCTGTTATACATCTCGAAAAAATTGGAAAAATCAAAGAGGAAAAAAGGAAAATCATATGAAAGAAAAGAAGACATCAATAAACCTTCAAAAAGGCACATGCTGAATGCACGATGGTTGTTAACTAATTAGATTATTGATGAAGCTATATCAGAACGGAGTCCATGTCTTTATATGAAGCCCAAATATCAAAGGCATTAGAACCAATTATAAGGTAAAATAATTTCAACCTAAGGTAACTAGAAAGCTTACAGAAACAAATAAAATAAACAAAGAAAATAATTACAAGTGAAAAGCTACATTAGTTTGAGACTAAGAAGCACGTACACTTTACTCTGGCTAGCATGTCCATGTCCAACACGTGTCCAATACTTAGTTGAACACGTATTGAACACTTGTTAGTGTATAGATGTGTTAGATTCATCGAACAGTTGTTAAGTATACTAAATAAACATATATATGACAAAAATAATAAATTTTGAGAGTGAAATACATCAAACTAACTTTTTAAGCATATAAATGTATAAAACCATGTGTCGCCATGTCGGTGTCGTATCTAGTGTCTTGTATCCATATTCATTATCTTAGATTTGAGACACAACTTTATCAATATATTAAGCAAAATCCCCTTCTATCTCACTAGATATAATTACAAATGTATCTAAAATGAAGTTTGGTGTTGAACTTTTTTTCTTTTCTTTTCTTTTCTTTTTTTATCACTCATATTTCAACTATTTGATTCTTTTTCTTCCACAAGAAAGTTTACCAATGCATCAAACATCATAGGAATGAACCACTAAACAAACCATGGCATCAGATTGACAACAATAGATAAACAAAGGAGGGAGGATGGCTAAAACCACTCTAAAACAAACCTTCGCCTTTCTTGAGCTTCGATCAAGTTATTATACACTTTCAGCATGTCCCATGCTGCAGCTGTCTATCAACCAAAAGAGACAATATTCAAATAGACTTCAATAAATAATTAAACCAAAAACAGATTAAATAAATATATAGGAATGTAGAACGTACTGTCACTAAAGAGAACATCACAGGGTACTCACACATCACAATCTTGAACTACAACAATATGAAAAGCTAACAACCACAGGAGAAAAAACACAGCTTCACAACCACTTGTAGACCATTGTAGCTCTGGAATATGTATTAGATAATACGGTTCTATTTGGTTTTAGTTAAAAGGAAAAAAAGTGGGGGAATTTGATCCAATGATGGGTTTGTTAGGTATCCAAACACAAGAAAACAAAAGATAGTAATATATGCAGTATCAAAGAAAAATTACAACATAACAATAGCCCTTCGAGTAGGGGTCTACATTGAACCCGGCAACTCGAACCGACTCAACCCGATTTATACAGGTTGGGTTGGATTACCATTTCGAGTTGGGTTAATTTTCTTAACCCGAATAGATTCGGTTTGAGTTTTGGGTTCATTGTACAAAATTTCGAGTTGACCCGAACCGAACAAAAATCTTATAAAATATATCAATATGTTTTGCATATTTATAGGTGTGCCGGAGTGGTAAAACGGCGGAACTATTGTTCCTCCCCGTGCGGGTTTGATTCCAGCCATAGACACGTCTTTTTATTATTTTGTTTAGAATATGGTTGATGATAGATTCATTGATTATAATTTTAAATACTAAACTTGATCAAAAGTCGCCCAAAATGTTTTTGACCATTCTAGTGTCAACGGTAGCAGTATAAAATAAGTTTATTAGATTTTTTTATTTTGATCTAAAACTGAGATAGATAATAATAAGCTCTAACCTATTTATTATCTATTTGTCGCAATAGTGTACATTGTTGATAATTTAGGGCATCGGGCATCCAACTTCATCAATTTCATCAACGTCATGAGTAAGTCCCTGTAAAATTGGATTTTTTTTTTTTTTTTTTTTTTTTTTTNAAAAAACATTTTAACCATATTTTGAATGATTATAGATTAATCTATCGAATAATTATGAATTGCGGATAGATAAAAAATTTTAAAATTAATTTTTTTTAAACAATCCAACAACCCAAATCCGAACTTTCGGGTCGGGTCGGGTTGTAAAAAATTTTGGGTTGGATTGGATTACTAATCCAACAAACCCAAACTTTTTGGTTGATCCAAAAACTTCCCTCCAACCCAACCCAGGTATACCCCTATCTTCCATAAGGTCCCACACATGGACAATCCACCGAAATGACCCCTCCCTCAATCCTAATTACCTACATTTATAATTAAAACACCCTTATCTAATTACTCTTACGCCTCTACTACTTTCCAAGTAATGTTACCAATACTATCTCCTACTGATTTTGTCACGACCCTAGTTTTCTACCGACCTAAAGTCGCTACCGTATGCATGACGTAGCTTCTTATACGGAAACATTTATTTAAAAACGTCTTCATCAAACAATGTCATGAACTTACATGTTTAAGAAAAATATCTCAAGACAATACAAAAGGATAATAAAATAAACTAAAGTCTCTAACAATGTCATATGCTAACCTAAGACATAATATCATAACATAATATCATCATATCATATCAAAATGCATCATCATGTAAACATACATGACACGTGCAAGGGCCACTAGGCACATGTCATCATATATATATATATGACAAGTCTTCTGACCAAGCTGATAATAAGGTCACTTACCTGATTAGCTTAATTTGTTGTCACTAATTTATCCTTAATTTATCCTTAATGAAAGTTTGATTTTGTCCTTTAAAATCTAAGTCAACATAGGTGAACTGAACCCAACATAGGTGAACTGAACCCATGACATCAATTTCAAGTTCAAATTTCTATATAGCAATTTGCTAAATTTTACGATGGTCATGTGTTAGACTTCATGTGAACATTAGACACTTTGCATGATTAGAGTCTTTGGATTGTTTATATATAATATTATTTTCATACAAACAATTTAACAATTTTCAGATCTTTCCTTTTCTTTCTCTCTCTTTGTTCTTTGTTTTTCTCTCTGTGTTTCTTTTCTCTATGTTTCTTTTTTTTTAATTCTGTTCACCAGTACTTTTGGCCAATTTTAATTGATTATCTAGAATTAACTACCGATCATGACATGATTTCCTCGTAAATTGTTCTTGGTATTTAATTTCTAACTAAAATCTAAATAATTGTAACGAAGTAAGGATAAAAGAAAAAGAAAATTTAAGATATAACTTACTTTGATTTCCTAAAACATATGTATTATTTTGATATTTCTTCTCTAGCACAATTCAAGAGATTTGTAACGAAATTGATGAAATTCTGACGAAAATGAATTTAAAAATTGACTTATTGAAATGTCCTCAACATTGCTTCTTATGAGCTTGAATCTCTGCAATACTGAAGGATGAATAGTGTACATTTCGTAGGAGGTTTTGGAAAAACTCTCCTTTTTGTAAAAAAAAGAACTACAGTAGAAAAATCGGAGAAGGAATTCTTTTTTTTATTATTATTTTATTATCATCATCTTTTTTAGTTGTTACATTACATACCTGTAGAAAAATCGGAGGAGGAATTCTTTTTATTATTATTATTATTATTATTATCTTTTTTAGTTGTTACATTATATACCTCTAAAAAGAACTTTTGTCTTCGAAAGTGTTTAAATCGTGAATCAATATTTCTCTCTCATCCCATCCTTTTGTCCTCATGTGGCTTCTTCTCCTTGGTGGTTTTTGCCACTGTACCTTAATGAAGGCTATTGCCCGATTACATAGGGCATTCATTACAAGGGCTAAGATTCTCACTAACCTTTCCTTTATATGTCCTAGAATGTCGAAAGACTCGTTGAAGCGTGAACTTAATTTGTCTCTTTCATCCAAACTTTAGAACATCTTTAATCAAGGTCAACTTCAAGCATGCAATGTTGCCTACCTCAAACTCCAAGTTTCTATGCTTCACGTTGTTGTGAATCTTTTTACTCTAAATCATATGCATTCTTGCCTTAATCTTTTCTAGACCTCATTGGTGGCTTGGACAACTACAAAATGTTCCTATTTAAAATGGTTCAGTAGACCACATTCTATAACATTCAGTGTCTAGAAACATTTTGTACATCCAAAACTCATACTCTAATAGCCTTATGTAAGGCTCAGTAACAACCAAAAAAGATTTTTAAAAACTAATAATAATAAAAAGAAAAGAAAAAAAAGGCCTGCAACCTACCTCAATCCTACAAAACGTACACTGTTCATCTCTTGGTAATGCACAGATTCAACCCCACAAGGAGTAATGTTATCGTTTCGAGGCCATTTCGATAAATCAATTATTAAATTCAATTTTCGTCAGAATTTATCAATTTTATTATAAATCTCTTGAAATGTGCTAGAAAAGAAATAACCAAAATGATACATATATTCTAAGAAATCACACTAAATTATATCTTAAATTTTCATTTTCTTTAATACTAATTTTGCTCCAATTATTTAGATTTTAGTTAGAAATTAAATACTAAGAACAATTTATGTATTTCAGGAAGTCATATCATGATCAATAACCATTTTTAAAAAATCGATTAAAACTGGCAAGAGTACGGGTGAGCATAATTAAAATAAATAATAAATAATAATAATAATAATAATAATAAAATAGGGAGAAAGAGAAAAAATTGTTAAACTGTTTTAAATTGTTTGTATGAAAATAATATTATAATAAACATATATAAACATACCAAGACTAATCGTGCAAAGTGTCTAATGTACTTCAAGTCTAATGTACTTCAAAGTCTCATCATGTAAAATTTAATGAAATAATTTTGCAAAAATTTGAACATGAAATTGATGTCATGGGCTCACATAGGTTGACTTAGATTTCAAAAGGCAAAATCGAACTTTCCTTAAAGATAAATTGGTGACAACAGCTTAAGTCAGTCAAGCAAGTGACATTATTATCGGTTCTGTCGGAAGGCTTGTCTTATGTATGATGACATGTGCCCAGTGGCCCTTGCATGTCATGTATGTTTATGTAATATTATGATGTGTTATGATGAAGCGATTCGATATGATATGATGATGTATTATTATGATGCCATTTATGGATACCGTTTGTTTTTGGCACGCTCCTATTTTAAGGGGTTCTTGGTGGTTCATTAGTTCAACCTAGCTCTTATTGTTGATCGTATTCAAATACGGATTGGAAATGGTTTTCTTACGGGTTGCTGACGTGACTCTTGGCTTAATGGGGAAATTATTATCAATACCTTTCCAAACTTGTAGCATTTAACTATTCAATTGCTTCTATGTGGAATTCTTCTCAACAAGCTATTGATTTATACGACTGGAGGACTTAAATGAGTTTGAAAATACGGAATGGGCTATCTTCTCCAATCTTTTATCTTCAATTGCATAGGAGACTACAAATGACTCTTGGCATAGGCCTCTTAATCTTTCTTTTAAACTTTCACGGTTTTCTCTTTGATGGAGGATTTGATTCACTCAAATGGACGAACTACTAATAAACTTTATTTCGTGATTTGGAAGAATGTTTACCCAAAAAATATCGAAGTTTTCTAATGGGAACTTAGTCATATGGGGGAATAATAAAGTTGATCGTCTTCAACGTTGAATGCCTTTCTTCTCTCGCCCTCCTGGTTAGGCATGTGTGGTTCAAGTGTTGAATGTGCGGGCCATTTATTTGCATTATGCCCATTTGCATATCGCTATTGGATATACATGTTGGATGCTTTTGGTGGTCATTTGTCATGCCTTGTACACCTTATGAGATTCTTGCTTCTGTTTTTGTGGGCCATCCGCTTCATGGTCCTAAGAAGATTTTTGGCTTGTGTTTAACGGGTGTTCTTCTAGACTCTTTGGAGGGTGCGGAATGGAAGAATTTTCAAGGACATTTCTTCTACTTTTGATGATTTCCTAAATTTGGTTATTTTTAATGTTCCTCTTTAATTTCCAATGGGTGAGTTACACTTGGTATTTGGTAGCTATTAACTCACGTTACTTCATTTATCGATGAAATTGTTACCCCTCAGAAAAAAACCCAAATGGTCAAATATCCACTGTACAGTTCAGTTCAATTACACGTCATCAATAGCAGCACTAGTTGCTCCCTATGTAATATCAATAAATGGCCAAGAAAATAATTTCAAACAATATTATCCAAGGGGAAGCATTTGTTCAAGGCTTTAACGAAGTGTAAGCCCTTGTGAACATCTATTTTTACTTCAGAAAAAATGGTTCAAGACATCAAATTTGTCTACGGTAAAAGCTTTGCAAATTCACCATTACCATGAGAATGGCGTGTAATGATCTAAGTGTAAGGAATACCATAAGGAAATTAAATATTATTAGGGGTACTGAGGGTATATCAGTCGGAATTAGTTATAAAGAGAGGGAAGGGAAGGAGATGACGCCAAGGAATAGTCTGGTTGGTTTAGGCATTGAGTGGGAATACTCAAGTGAGGAGGTTACAAGAACCTTGAATACTTGGGGAATCAGTTCTATCTTTTTAACTTTCAATATTAATTCAGTTGTTTGGTTTGCCAAGGAGAAGGGAATTTTCCAAGGAGAACGGAAACATGCAGTATTTCAGCCTCATTTTATTGCAAAGAAAATTTCAAAAAGAAAAATTACCTGCCATCCTTGGTCAAGAAAAAGCTTTTTCTTTGCAACTAATGTTGGTGTAGCATTGATACCCAACAAAGCACAGCCTCGACTCTGAAACAATCAATAATGTTCACAGATATATTAAATTCTTTCATATAAATGAGTAGATCGCACAATCTTGGAACCATAACCGAAAAACACATACCTATAGACTACAGTGAAAATATCTATATAACCTTTTTTTTAGAAAGCAGGAGTTTACATACACATGTAGCTATCTGTTGCTCTTTAAAATTCTATACAATCAGAAAGCTTGATATGGAATCCAAAAGTTAATAATCTGGATGCAACTTTATAGAACCCAAACAACTAAAATAGTATTTAACTATAAAAGATAACATAGTACAATATAACCTCAAGTATGAAAGTACTTGGTATCACAACCAACCATACTAAAAAAACGAGTAGAATGTGACCCTCACATAGAGACAGACAAGACGGCGACCCTCAAGTAGCGCCCATCCGACCACGTGATGACCAAGACAAACAAGTGTCATGATGCAACTAAGGAGGACGTTGCATCATCTAACACACCATATAAAGTTTGCATTGAAGCCAAGATGAGGCATAGGCACAATGGAAGCAACAAGTAGACAAGAAGGACAAAGATAGGCATGATAAAAGGTTGGGTAGGGTCTCAGGCCTTAACCTCAAAAATCGGGGTTTAGAAAAGAATTTGGGCATGTGGCTCCAGAGTTAAGTCCGTCCATATGAAATATGAATGCTCGCTAAATTTGGTATCGACCGAACATCGGATGGACTCTCCACGAGACCATACAATTGTCACCAAAATCATGTTTCCTCCTACCATACCAAAAATGCCTCAAAATGTACCTTAGGAGGAGGCATGGTGTTAGCTCTCCACCACCCCTGGGTCCTATGACCTACGCGAGCTACCTTGTTGCACATACGTGTGACACGGTGTGATACCCTATACTTTTTGAAACTTTTTGAAAAGAAATATAAAGGGAGGGAAACCTTGGTGATGGAGGACAGGTGTTAAAAAAATAATAAAATATAAAGGGGGAAGAATAAGCGTATTGCAGACACCCGCTGACGGCCACATTGGTACGATGTCTCTGTCGTGCCCAGAGGAGAAGTCGAAGTCGGATTACAAGGGATTTGGGGGTCGTAAAGGTGGTCAAAACAAGTGGGAGGCGATTGGAGAAGGAATGTTTGGGATGTCTCGATATGAACGACACATGGGTCCATTCTCGATGAACATGACCGAGTAAGTTTCAATGGCCGATGACACCACTGGACTTGGAATGGTATCAAGACATGTGGACCATGTTAACTGAGAGCCAAGATGAGAATACGAGATGCAGACGTTGCATGTGAAAAATTTTAGCCTCGAGTAGAGGCAAGGTCGAGCCGAACAACTTGACCTAGTGTGTAAAGGCAAGTCAGATAGAGTCACAGACGATTGAACATGCACGCAAGGGGGCATGTGTGGCCGAACAAGCTGAGATTCCACATGAGTTGTGTTCAGTTGGCGAAGGCAAACCCCGTCCAAGTTCTGACGAAGCCACAAAGTTTGGCAAAAAATGTGAATGAGGCTTGAGTTCCTCTTAAGGCTTGTCATGAGCATGCCAGGATCTTGACACCGCACGATTAAAAAATGTACGACCTAACACTTGGCACCTCCCATCGTTGAGTATTCACACTCAAGGGTTTTGAACCATCAACTTCTTTGCTATAATTGGACATTGTTGGCTATATCTTATCTACTATACCCAAACGGTTTTGAACCCTCAACTTCTTTGTATCTTATCCAAGGATAGTAA
This sequence comes from Cucurbita pepo subsp. pepo, assembly GCF_002806865.2. Classification (NCBI taxonomy): domain Eukaryota; kingdom Viridiplantae; phylum Streptophyta; class Magnoliopsida; order Cucurbitales; family Cucurbitaceae; genus Cucurbita; species Cucurbita pepo. The sequence continues at coordinate 3,797,264 of NC_036649.1, read as the reverse complement.
CATCAAAATTTTCCTATCATCTATACCATTCACCATGCATAAAAACCTTTATTTTGGTTAGCTAAGACAGCCTAATGCTTACAATATCTGAGCTAGGGTTTTAAACCCTCGATTTCTTTGTTATCCAAGATTAGAGACACCAAAATTTTCCTGTCATCCATACCATTCGCTGTGCATAAAAAGCTTTACTTTCCATGATTGCTGACAAAAAAATAGCATCCAATTCTCTTACGTTTCTCCAAATCTAATTTACAAATTCATCCTTCCATTTTACCGTCTTTCTATCATTCACTAAAAGATTGGTTCAATTATCTGTTTCCCACCTAAAAACCATACTAACTAGAAGAGATAGTAGAGGAGAGCACTTATGATGGACACTTGGGATAAAATAAGACACTTGTTATGAAACTAGTAAGTTGAAACTACCCGACACTAATTCTCTTGGTTTTTTTCTCTTTTTAAGGAATGTTGAACTCTCACAGAGAAAAATGAAAGAATATAAAAGACAGCCCAACAATAGAAGCCAAAATAGAACAAAACTAAAGGTGCATTTGGGATTGCTTTTGGTGGGGTCAAAAGCAATTCTGGATGTTTTAAACTGTTCAGTGTGTTTAGTAAAACTGATTATTTATTAATTCATACACAATCACTTTCTGGTTTTGTTAAATGTATCGAACTTAAAATTTAGTGTATCGTGTATTGTAACATATAGTGTATAGTAAGTTTCGATTTTTAATTAAAATTATTTGTACATATATATAACCAAGAACTTAACCTCAAGTTGTAAATGATGAAGGATTCTTTAAAATGTTGTTTATAATTTTTGGATATTCTCTCACCAGTATATTGGCTCTAACGAAGATATTCCAAGTGGATTTTCACTAATATTTTCAAGGTTAACGTTCCACTTATTGGCCCTCCCTTGAATCCTAAGGCCAATCTTTTATGGGTAAATGCAGTTAAAGCTATTTTTTCAGAAATTTGGATGGAAAGGAATGAATGAATTTTCCACAGCACGCAGCTAGACCTCCTCTTGGTATTCTATCTCAGAGGCTTTGATGGATTCTCTTTGATATATTTGCCTCAATTGGAATACTTCAAACTTAAATACATCCTTTGTCATTCTAAGTGGCTCAGTGGTCCCATTCTTTTCTTTTCTTGTTTTTTTTTTTTCATTTCTTCAATGAAAAGTTTCGTTTCTTTTTTTTGTTTGGTTTGAAAAGATTGGACCCCCTTTGGTATAGTTGTTAGGGTGGGGGTGGTTCAGTTAGTTGTGCTGGTTTTTTTAATGCCGTTTTGTTTTCTATTGTTTTCGATCATTATTCTCAATAAAAGCTTGTTTTAACTTTAAAAAAATAACAATAATAATAATAAGAAGAAGAAGAAGAAAGAAAGAAAAGAATAGACTACATAATTCATGGACTATCAAAGACAGTTGTACCTCTAAATTTCTGATCATTTGTTGGCCGAAAGCATCATCTGGATGAATCTGTTAAAGAATGCAGTCGCAAGTTACCAAACCATCATTTAAAACAAAGTCATGTTCCAGTGGAGATCAAGAATACAAACGAATTCAAAAGGAAAGAAGTTATAAGTAAAACCTGCTCATATAAAAAGAATATTGCTGTTGAAAATGCTTTTGATGCCCAACCAACTATAGCCTGACTCGAATCTGGATCCACGTATATCAAAACGCATTCTGCAATTATAAATGTCGGCAAACTGATAACAATATCAGGATAAAAGATATTAATAGTTTCCATGTGAAGCCAAAAAGTAGGGAAATTGTTGGATTTATCAGATGTGCAAACCCACTCTTATATTTCACTAAAACAGCCCACTCATCCATCCAAATATCCCTCCCCCTTAACCCCCACAAGGACCCACAGGCTCCAAGACACCATGACTAAAAAGATCACAAGACCGACGAATTCAGAGACGAGTAAGCATATCACAAAAGACATTAACAGAACAACTCTCGTGAATGAAATGTGAAATATGACCTTAAAAGACCAAAATGATCCACCAAATAGTTAAGGATGTATAAAGCACTTAAACACTGGACCACGAGGTGAAAAATCTTATGTGCTTCCATACCTGGGATCCATACCAGCAATAGCCAATACATCATCTAACTTATCAATATCACGCAGGTCAACAGGGAGTAGCTTGTAATGATCGCTATGGACTTCTCCTTTTTCTGCAAAGCAATGATACGTATGGCAGTTGAAAATACATGAATATATTTTGAGAAGCAGGAAAATGGCTAAAAAACCATGTAGAATGTGTTCGCTGCTGTTTTCCATCAAACTAAAATGTAATACTGCAGAGCCAACAACCATTTGTTACAATTACAAGGACAACAACAAGAAGTAAACCAAAATTGCAGGAAACGTTAGATCCCGTTATCTTCCAGATTTCCATTCAAGTTCAATAGCTCATTAAATCAGTCTTATATATTTCTCATTCTAGCATCCAAATGATACATACAATTATATTTCCCATCAGTAGTATAAAAAGAACCTTAAAAGATAAGTGCATTCGTTCAAAGGGGAATTATTACAGGAAACGGCCAATAAAATGTCTCACTAGAAAGTACAAGATTGATGTTAAGTATAAGCATTTTTTAAATAATATTATTATTAGCATGTGACACCAATCAGAAAGAATACTGTTGCACTTTTCCTATTAAGCAAGTGGAGAATAAATGAAAAATATATTTCATCACAAATTAAAATCTGAGAAAATTATGGTAATGTTGGACACGAATTTATAGAAAATTAAGAAATGCAAATAATAAGAGGGAAATTATAAATACACCATTGTATTTGAGACGATTGTGAAAGGTTGCGTTGCCTTTTTTTTTTTTTTTTTTTTTTTTTTNAAACACTGCAAGAGTGATAGAAAAGAACAGAACGAAACACACACAAGAAAAAAAAAAAACATTATAGTAACCCAAAAAAGAGCAAAAAGGTATAAGAGAGACAAAAACAACGAAAAACAGTGTGAACAAAACAAAAGAAAATAACAAGAGACAAAACCATCAAAACCAAGCCAAAGACAAGGAGAAAAGCAAAAAAAGAGTCCCAATACACCAAGAAAGAACCAATGAACCCAAACCTCAAGAGAACAAACAAGCATCAAAAACAAATTCTTTGTGAATTGGTGAGAGAAATTGTACACATCGAAAATTGCAAGACCACAAGCTTCAATAAGAGAAGCAAATCTGTCACTAATGAAGGAGGAGAATGAGGGATCGCAATGACATTTTCCTGGAATGATGACACTAAATCATCGTCAATATCATCAATACTATTCTCCATAGGTTGAATGACAAATTCCATACTACTTAAACTAACTTCAAATGCAGCACCAGAATCATTAAAAAAACGTGAAAGAGTATGAGAAAGAGCATGATACTTTGACGAAAGAATAACACCTTAAGTGAAAATACAATTAGGATCTGCTACAGTAAATTCTTGTCGACTACCATTTTGAATGATGGGTTTATTAACAAATGGGGTCAAAAGACTTGAAACATTTGATTCAACTCAATACTATCCGGATTCAAAGGATTAACTTTGGTGAATGGAGGAACTGAAGAATGATACACTTTTCTTCGAATATAGGACAGAGGATAAGCTTCCTTGACTTAGAAGACTCAACCATTCTAAGGGAATCACTAAAAGGCATCTTAATGGTCTCAAAAGGTATTTCTTTAACCATAAAAGGAGTATTATAAAAGACAGCCGAATCCTCATGCGAGCAATGGTCATGACATGCAATAACGATATCTAAGTTTTCCCCTTAAGCATGCAAAATCTAAGGTGGTTGGACGAATAAATCATCAATAAGCGATAAAAGGCAATGAACAATTAAGGTTACATTGGCACCTAATCCAAATAATTCTAGAAAACTAATGTATGCAAATAGTATGCAGGGAATGAATTTCTGTATCCTACAATTATGAAACAATTTTTTGGACTGGATGTTAAAACTATTCTGGATTTTGGATGCAGTCAGAAGAAGCTTCAGGTGCTTTCTCCAATTTAACTACCTGCCGTAAGGACAGTGAAAAAGAACATGATTTATAGCTTCTTCTGCTTTCAAGCATTATACACATACATTTGGGCTCAAATACCAGAAGGAAAGTTTCTTTTGAAGTTTGTCGGTCGCATTAAAGGTTTCTTGGAAAGCCAGACAGATAAACATATTCATCTTTTCGGAACTCTGTCTTCTCCAAAGATAAGAATTACTCAGCTCTTATACAGAAGCATTAACTGAAAAGGTTACATGTTGGAAACCATTTCAAGGCTTAAGATTAATAGATACAAGAGTTCCCTTTTCGACAACAATTGAGATCTTCGAGTTTGAGAGATGGGAAATTTGGTCACATGAATGAAAACAACACACAATTACATTACTCGATCTACCACGCCCTCTTTAAATAGACATAGTTATTATACTCCAATTCTAAACTGAAAAAAAAAAAAAAAAAAAAAAAAAAAAAAAAAAAAAAAAAAAAAAAAAAAAAAAAAAAANAACTCATCAATCAATCTAGCAGAAGGGGAAAGATCGATATTATTAAGATGGAATTTTAATGTAGCCTAGGGCAGCAGAAAAGCTCTGTACATATGAAATCAGAAAGAGAATTATATCTTAACATTGTGGTCCAGGAAAAACCTTGAAACCAACCATAAATGTCAAATGACATGGAAAAAAGAACAATAATGGATTTATAACAAGGTTGAGATTTGTGCCTGCCACCTCTAATATAAAAATGAAACATGTTGAAATGATAGCACAGACAACTTACCTTGTGATATAGATACTGTTCCACTGAGTTTTTCTCTCAACTGACTACAGGCTTCAATTATTGCAGCTTTCTTAGTAGTCACCTGGACAAAAATAGATAAATTAAGAACTGCATAACCCTGAATTCCAGTGACACGTGTTGGATATATATAAAGAATGTGAAGATTCTTGCTAGAAAGAAAACCACAAAGGTAATATATTGGCAGTTGACATAATTGTCTTCTCATTGAGTTAAAATTTAAGCCCATGTACATATTCCTACAAAAGTAAGTGACTATCGAAAAAGCAGGGGAATAAGGTTTCCAAATCGAACCTCCTTGAAGTCCAACTCCACATATAAATGCGGTGCATTACCCTCATTCTGTAAAAAAAACATAAAGAAATAATTAAATAAAAGCATAATCAAATGCATCAACTTCAAGTGGGAGGTTAATTGGAGCAAACGGAGAATGTAAGCAAAGAAAGTCACAAAGATACAACTAAACGTGATTGCAATAAACACAGAGAAGATAGAAAATGACCAAACTTTCAAATCCAAACCTAAGAATTAGTTAACATGTGGTAAGAAAAATATGAATATAAATATATACGAACAATATAGAAGATACGATGTACATATAAAAGGAGAACAAATGAATGTGCTAAAGATGTTATAGCCCGTGACCTAAATAAGCAGCTTGCCTGCAATTGGAAGTACGTTGTATCAAAGCCAGCCCCGAGCGACAATATCTGCTTCTTTGTATGTTCCTCTGTGTTACTATCAACATTGAGGAATTGAAAGAGGAGCTTCCTCAGTGCAGCCCAACGGGCAAAATAACCTTATTAGCAACAATGTAAAGAAAATTACTACAAAGTGATTAAAGAAAGTTCTAAAAACACTGACATACTTAAGAGATGCAACACGATTGTACCTCGATTAATAATTGGAGATCTCTTAACAGGCCTTCTTACAAAAAGGTGTATGAAATCGTCTTTCATGTAGCCCTTTCTAACACATGATCTGTTAACCAAACAGGGGCAGCTAATATTACATCCCAATGCATAAATATAAAAAAAAATTAAAAAAAATCTAGCTGATTTTTAAACTCTGCCAAATAATGGACCAGATTCAATGTTCAAATAAAAATGATAGATCAAAGTTGTCATTGAGAGAACGGAATTCGTTAGCGAGCGTAGAACTAAAACTAATTCTTGCATGATTGCATCCCATATGACAGAGTGAGGATTTATCATATCAAAGGGTTAAACGTTGCCGAATGCCAACAAACTAACAAAATCTTAGCGAGTAAACCAACTGGAAAGCTCCTTGCGGGTGAAGAGTGCCTTCATGCAATCAACATCGAATCGTAAAAACAAAAGACCGCCTCAACGACGTTGAGAAGGCAGTAAAAATGGTTATCCAAAGCAAAATCCGAAGCGCCGAATTTGAAAATTGCAAAAGGCGAAGAATGGATCACGAAAGCGTAAAGATAGTGAGGGAATAAAATGCGTTAAAAGGGGTTTGCTCACAATTTACTGGCAGAGGCATCGTCGTTGGTGGCTTGCACTGCTGCACTGTTACTCTGTGAATCGGGAGCAGCCTTCGCCATTTTCGAATTGCCAAAGAGCTTCGAGGTTAACGCAGTGGTGACACGGTAAGTTGGAGAATGGGGGATCTAACAATAGCGTTCACTTCAGAAATCAATCGTGTCCATGAAAGAGCGATGAACCGTGTTGAATTGAATTGAGCAAAACCCTCCCGACAAATAAAGAAAAATCACCGATGAGACGTTGGTTGAGACCAGTTTTGATAAGTGAAGCAGAAATTGAGGAGAACGCGTCAGAATTGAGTGAAATTTATTGCGACTCTCACCATCACCATATATGATATTGATTGTCCACTTTTAAGTATAATAAGCTCTTATGGCTTTACTTTGGGCTTCTCCAAAACTTATAAGTTATATGATATTGTCCACTTTGAGCATAAGCTCGGATGGCTTTGTTTTGGGCTTCTCCAAAATGCCTCATGTCAATGGAGTTGATATTTCTCATTTATAAACTCATGATTTTCAACTAAATTAACCAACGTGAACTCACTCACAATAATTCTCAACAATATTAGTTATGCAAATCTCAATTCTATTCTATCATTCTTATCTCTGTATTATTTAATATTTTCAAATCATTCTTAGCAAGATCAAGAGATGCACTCGATTTAAAGTTTTTATTATAAGCCATTGTCTGAAGGATTTGATGACAAATTCTCTTCAATGAATGGATGATATGAATGGACTGTGTCCTCAATATGTTAGACCACGTTTACAACAAAATAAAGTTGCATTTGGTTAACCTATGTGTTAAAAGCCTCGTAATTAATTGTTTAATTTAAAATAACAAATTTTATATTTTTTTATTTGAAATGTAATATTGTTTATTGTATGAGAAGTTTAAGGTTATTAGTCACTGTTGAACGGCATGTCATTGACACGTGAAATAATGATATTATAATAATAACTTAAAGAGTCTATAGTATATGGATAGGATTAGATATTTTATTTCGTTAACACTATTAATACGATTTATTTCATAATTACAAGTGATTTGATTTAAATCGTTCACGTGAAAATATGTGAGTAGGGGTATCATATACAATGAATTTTGTATAAGATTAGACCACGTAATATTCAATTTCTCTTTATAAATTTGTTAATTATAATATTAATATTTTATAAGATGAGTATATATGGCTCGATCTTAATCAATAGTGAATTATGAATACTTGCACGTGAGATCTTGTACCTTGATTTGCATAGGTGAGAATCATTTTTGTAAGCGATTTAATATGTCTACCAGTTTATGAAATAACCAAACATGGAGTGCAAACACATGCAACATGAATGAGACCTATTATTTAAAATCGTATTCTCTTAGGTGGTCTTCAATCCGGACGAGTTAGATGTGTAGTACTCCTCTACACACACGACCCGAGCGAGTAGGGGCACACCAGACGGGCTCGCACACCCCCTGGCCTACATGGTCGGATTAGTTGGCTGTAGCCGAACGTCTGTAGGTACAACGACCGTCGTGTATTATGCCAAGCATGATAGTCATCATCATCATCATCACAGTGTACGCATTTGTACCCATCATAAGAAGGGAAGTATCCCAATGTAAATGAACATACAATAAGCGTGAGGTCCCCATAGTTTTTATTTTAATCATTCATGCGACACAACCCCACCTCCACCTATTACCCTACGTAACATGCATGCATAAATTTTCATACGTTTATCATTCATAACATAACTTAAGAGTTGTGCATTAGAAAACTTTTCGTTGTCATACATGTCGTAGCACGTCATATCACAGTACAACATGACATTTATACATACATATTATCGTAATATGAGATATCATCATAATGTATTGTATTGTCATACATCTCATGTCACCATAACATGCTACATCATCATAACATATCATAAAATTATAGTATATTACATAATCGTAACACATCATATCAAAATACATAACACGTGTAGGGACCATTGAGCACGTGTCGTCATGCATAAGACAAAATTTTCGACTGAGTTAAATGTATTTTTAATTTTTATTTTATAAAGTTGAAGGGTATTAATGAAATTTTTGAAAATATAGATGTATTTATACACTAATATTAAGATTATTTAAAAAAAAAAAAAAAAAATCGAACCCTGTAATCTACATAGTCGAACGACACTTCAATACGTGAAGGCCAACAACTAACCGACACAAAAACTCACGGTAAATACAAACAAAGGGTTTAGGGTTTAGCCCTCAAAGCCCCCATTTCCGTCGCCATGGCCGGCTTCCGGAGATCCTCCACACCGCGCCTTCTCTATTCCTTCTATGCCTCTTCCCTCTCTCGTTCGACGTTCTCTTCATCTCCCTCACCCGCCACCGCTCTCCTTCTTGGAAATTTCCACCTCCGCTACTCTTCGAGTGCGGCCCGTGTGAAGGAGGACAAGGAGCCATGGTGGAAGGAATCCATGGAGAAGCTCCGCAACATCGGGATCTCCGCGCATATTGATTCGGGAAAGACGACGCTGACTGAGAGAGTTCTGTATTACACGGGTAGAATCCATGAAATCCACGAGGTTAGAGGAAAAGATGGGGTTGGTGCCAAGATGGATTCTATGGATTTAGAGAGAGAGAAGGGAATCACAATTCAGTCCGCTGCCACTTACTGTACTTGGAATGGTTACCAGGTATGATTATAGATTTCTAAAAAGCTACGTCTTTATTTTTTTTTTCTGAATTTAGTTTGCCTTAGAAGCTGAAGCTAATTAGGATGCGTTTTTCTATTGTTACTTTATTCTACTAGATGTAAACGTACGAGAGAGCAATGATAATATGCCATCGTTTCATAAGGGTAAACCTTGGTACTAGTTGCACTAAAAAAAACATTGATACTAGTTCTAGCGTCCAAGGAACTTTCAAGTGAAACATTTTGTAAATTTATTTGATGCATCTCAACAAGATAAGTTCGACTGAAGATTTGCATTTCAAATTAGTCATTTGTGTAATTTTATAATTTTGAGTCAAAATGAATGTAAATGAGGACATTTATATGGGATTATCAAACTTTTATGGTGTGGTGATCTGTTTCGTGAAGAAACTTGCAGTCCCCATGAAGAATTTTTTGATTGTTTTTTTTATTCATATTCTATTTCAGGTTAACATTATTGACACCCCTGGTCACGTTGATTTCACTATCGAAGTAGAAAGAGCTTTGCGTGTTCTTGATGGTGCCATTCTCGTCCTCTGTAGTGTTGGTGGTGTGCAGAGTCAGTCTATTACTGTTGATCGGCAGATGAGAAGATACGAAGTTCCTAGGCTTGCATTTATTAATAAACTAGACAGGATGGGTGCTGATCCGTGGAAGGTTTTGAACCAGGTAACTTTTATCTTTTAATTTTTCTTTATGGATTTGAAATTATTGCATGTTACTTTTGCTTTCTCGATTTTTTGTTGATACACACACAGACATATTACTGCAGATTATACATTATATGGAAGTAACAACATGCTAGTACTAACCAAATGTTTTTGCGTTTTTTTTTTTAAATTATAGTTTTCCTAATTTTTTGCTAGGTTTTCCGCTGATTATTTTGAAAAGGAAAGAGAACTTGTAAATAATCCTCGAATGTAATTAAATTCTTATGTAGTTTTGGTCTATATTAGAAAGGGCTGTGCACTGGTTAATTATGTTAGAAAGAAACGATCCTGACCTAAGAAAATTACATAATTTTTCACTTGAAGACTTATAAAAAATTCATCATAAACAAGTTCTCCTAAGGAGGTCATAGCATTTTAATTAAGAAATGTTAGATAATTTTTCACACTGGTCAACAATGAAGGTAAATTAATTCTTTTATTTTTCTTTCAGTTGATTTCATGGTTTATTTGTTGCTACTAGTCATAAAAAGTTCGCCACAGATTGGGTGGGTTCTTTCGAGTTGATGAATTGCAGCTAATCAGCAATGTAGTTGTCGGTGATAATGAGTAGAGTACTAATCTTTGAACTGAATTGGATTGGTTTGTCTTGAAGGCAAGGTCTAAACTCCGGCATCATAGTGCCGCTGTGCAAGTTCCAATTGGCTTAGAAGAGGAGTTTAAGGGACTTATTGACCTCGTACAACTTAAAGCTCTCTATTTTCACGGATCCAATGGGTACATTTCCAAACCCGCTTCATCTAATTTTTATTTCCAATCCTTCTTAATACAAAAAAATAATTCCTATCCTCTTCTCATGGTTTGGTTATTGCAATGCAGTGAGAAAGTTACCACTGAAGAGGTTCCTGCAGACATGGAAGCTCTAGTCACAGAAAAGAGGCGTGAACTAATAGAGATGGTTTCGGAAGTTGATGATAAACTTGCTGAAGCATTTCTTAGTGATGAACCTATATCACCTGCAGATCTTGAGGTGCCTATTCAAGGAATATAGTAGTAATGATTTATTTATTTTCCATACTGATGGGTAGGGATACAAAAGAATATGGTTCCACAATATTCTAATTTTAACATATTGATTGGTGAACGACATTTGTACACTCATGTTTTCCAGTTACACACACAAACACATTTTATTTCATAGGACCAGTAGCAGGAGGTTTGTTTTTGTGGTCTTCCTTTGTGTTGAATGAAATTTACGAGGCTGTTATATTCTATTTTCAGTAGGTACTTGTAACTTTCTTTAATCAATCTCTCTCTACTTATAAATAGGCTGCAGTTCGGAGGGCTACTGTTGCACGGAAGTTTATACCTGTATTCATGGGTAGTGCATTTAAAAACAAGGTACTCATAATCTACTTAATGTTAGTAGCTGATTTTCTTCATTTTTTATTTACATTAAAACTAGTAGGACATATAGGAATTCTGTGGCTTTGATAACTCAAATAAGAGTTGTACTTTATAATTTTATTAGTCAATTACAAATACAGTCTGCTTAGTTCAATCACTCTCTCTCTTCTTTTTTCTTTTTTCTTTCTTTTTCTTTTTGTGATAACTCAAATCATTGCTCTATCAATTTGCTGTTTTATGCTCCGCTACCAAACAACTATGCATCTTACAGCTGTGTGATAATTGTTTTTTTTTCTTTTTTTCTTTTTGATGTTTCTTATGTATGGATTACAGGGAGTTCAACCACTTCTAAATGGAGTACTTAGTTACTTGCCTTGTCCAATTGAAGTTAGTAATTATGCTTTGGACCAAACAAAGAATGAAGAAAAGGTTACTGGTCTAAATAAACAGTTCGTGTTCTAGATACTTTCCTATGCTGATGTGAGGATTGAAATATGTTATTCTGCTGTATTTTAGATTATGTTGAATGGTACTCCAGATGGACGGCTTGTGGCATTAGCATTTAAGTTGGAAGAAGGTCGTTTTGGTCAGTTGACATATTTGAGGTATTCTATGTGCTATGTTCAAATTTTTTTCTTTGGTAAGAGAAAATTTAATTGATATTTGAAATTTGCTAAAGGGATGGATTATCCATGATATTTACGAAAGACCTCCCCGATTTACAAAAAGGGAGGTATAACTATTGGAAGCAAAGATATTAGATAATTTACACCAAGATATCGCATGGTAATAATATTGTTGAAGAGCTTTGTATAAGTCTGCGAATTTTCCGTGAATACTCTTTGATTTCTAGTTTTCCATAGATTCCAAAAAATCGGCTGGTGGAAGAAAAATTACAATGAAAAGAAAAGGGGAGATGGGATAACTTATTGTTGAGTATATTACGCTTATAGCTTAAGTTGATAGATTGTTTTGATGAAATGGACTTCATGTAATAGGATCTAATATTCATGTCTTTCCTTTCATTTGTTTCATCGCTAGTTTGGACTTCATTTAAAAAAGGTTCTTTTTCTTGTTGTTCCACTAGTATATCTGTTTTGCAATTAAATTAATTGGTTTGAATTTAATTGGCTATATTGGTAAACAATCTCAAATTTCAATCAATCTTTTAAAAGAACTTTTGAAGCAAGACTCTAACTTTTAACCTCAAGACTTCTCTTTTTGGACCATAAGAGGCTTACGCTTCTATGAGAACGCACAAAGACTTAAAACTTTCTACACCTTGTATAACGGTTAGAAGAGTAGTTTTAATTTGCCACATCCGTCAAAAGTGTAGACGTTTGAGTTGTAATATTTTGATTTGAGTTGAGTTATTACTACCTTTACTACTTAGGCTCTAAAAACACTGAAGACATAAATTTATAGAATTAGTCAAATTTTATTGGTGAAAATAGCAGTGATGTTAAAGATATTCTTATAGATTTTTTGTTCAAGTGGTTATTGACTTTATTAAAAATAATTTTATGTAACTGTTATGTTCAACACAAAAACTTGGATTAGTTTAACATTTATAATTAAAATTTAGGCTTACATGTAGCATCTTCCAGAGAAAAGTTTTGGGGACGTCTCTAGCCTTTTAAAACATTGGCTTCAACTCGCCCAGTGGCATGAAGTTATCTACTTGTTTTAGTTAATATGAATATGAACGAATGTGTTTAAATACTCTGTATATAATTGCATTATACACTGTACGCTTGATTACTGGTGCTAACGTATTTTTCCCTCAATGAAGAATCTATGAAGGTGTCATCAAGAGGGGAGAGTTTATTGTCAATGTAAACACAGGCAAGAAGATTAAGGTCAGTTTTATTGGCTTGCAATATTAGTTGAATGTTTACTTAATGTTGAAATTTTTCTTTTCAGCTTGATGATGTGGAGAATTTATTAGGGATGCTATTAATTTATTGTCATGTCCTTTTGCCTCCAAAATGGAAATCTGATGACTATTTCATATCTGATGAAGTTTATCTTCATGTTCTGCAGGTTCCTCGCTTGGTCAGGATGCATTCTGATGAAATGGAGGTTGACTTCTTTAACTTTCATTCTAGCAATTTGTAAATGTACTTTGACATTTGAAATTTTTGTTTAAGCCTTTTCCTTTAACAATTGACCTCTAGGCTTGATTCTGTTGGTATGAAGGTGGGGGTATTTCTCGATAGTGTATGAGGTCTTTTAATAATAAATAATAATAAGATGCATGTCCTATCCACCAGTTCCTCTCTCTCTCTGTCCCCCTCAAGGATATTCTTTGCTTGCAGGATATTCAAGAGGCACATGCTGGGCAAATAGTTGCAGTTTTTGGTGTCGACTGTGCATCAGGTGTGTCTCTTACCAATGCTTACTTCCACCAGCTGGTATATTTTACCCGGGAAATCCAGTTTATATGATGATCAGAGTAATCTTGTTTTGAGAATGGAATTATCCTAGAAAAACCTCAAAATTATGATAACTAGAGAAGAATTGATCCTGGAATTGATTGATATTTTACCCAGGACGTTCTTGTATTAAATTTAGTTTTATGGGATGGGGGACATGTTGAATTCTTTGCTATTTGAACCTTTCATGATATTCTACCCTGTTGGTTATCAGGAGATACATTTACGGATGGGTCAGTTAAGTACACTATGACCTCTATGAACGTTCCTGAGCCAGTGATGTCATTGGCGGTACAACCAGTTTCCAAAGATTCTGGAGGCCAGGTGAGTTGATTTCACTGTGAGGGTGACTGAGATCATAGTAGTGATATTACTGTAAATTGAACCTTTATTTTGGACACTTTGCATAGTTCTCAAAGGCTTTGAATCGGTTTCAAAAAGAGGACCCAACTTTCCGTGTTGGGTTAGACCCAGAGAGTGGGCAGGTACCATACATTCCCATTTCTAGAATTCCAGGAACTCTTTATGCATATGTTAATGCATTTCTTAAACTATTTCTGTGGGCAGACAATAATTTCAGGGATGGGAGAGTTGCATTTGGATATTTATGTCGAACGCATTAAGAGAGAGTACAAGGTTTTTTACATTCTCCAATTTATTTTTTAAGGTTTCTTTGTTTTAGTCATCTGGAAAGAAAAAAGATTTCTTGTTTGTATTTGGAACTAAAACTCTAAATGGAATTTTTTTGGGTGGACATGCTCCATAGGTTGATGCAACTGTTGGAAAGCCTCGTGTGAACTTCAGAGAGACTGTCACTCAACGTGCTGAATTTGATTATTTACATAAAAAACAGACAGGAGGCCAAGGGCAGTATGGGCGAGTATGTGGGTAAGTTCCACTTGTGTCCTTTTTTTGGCAAAACTTTAATGATCGTACACTTGGTGCCTTCTTGAATATTACAGTTTTGGATATAATTAAAAAGAATAATGTTTAAGGGATATAAATCCTCAAAAGGAGTGGAAATAGAGAGAAAAAACAAAATCAAGAACTTGAGACAATTACAACCCAAATAGGGATCAGCCATGAGAATAATAAAACTTTTACAGAACAAATCTTGTAATCAACAAAGGATCTTTCCTCTAACTTTTCCATCTTTCAACCAAAATACTTTGAGAGCTGGTAAATATAGGCTGAAACTATTAAGGAGGACTCCACAAACCACTCAAAGCTGTTTGGGAAGCCATATTGAAGAACTGATCTATATTTTTACAGATGGAGCCCCTTTTTCTTTCTGGGCTTTCTTTTGTGGGCTTGGTTTTTTATATGTTCTTCGTATTTTTTCATTTTTTCTCAATGAAAGTTATAAAAAGAACCCAAGTGTTTTAATATTGACAAGGAGCTACTAGTATAAGAATAGATTGGAAAATAATTTTTTAGATAATTTTTGGAAGCACATTGAAACTAGCGGTGTAAGTCAAAATCAAAACTTTGTTTAGTATCCCTTAACTTTCTAACCAACATATATTACTTAACTTGATCCCTTCTTGTAGTTTGCTCCCCTTTTTGTGGGACTTTCCTTTTGTATGCTTGTGTATTCTTTCATCTCTTCTCATTGAAGTCTGCTTTTTCATTAAATAAACATATTTGGTTAGTTGACCAATTTTCTCTCCAATTTAATCAATTAATTCTGAAACTTTGTTGAGAAGTGTGAGTGAGATCCACACCTATTTGTTCCATCAATAAATTTTGATGAATTGGACATGACCGAGAATTAGGAAAAATCAGGTTAATCTTGGGTAAATCTTAGGTTGTACTTTTTTTATCCCTTTTGTGTATTACTTCCCTCGAAATATTGAGTCCCCCTATTTATTTTACATCTTGATCTTAAGAAAGTTTCTAGAGTTTGATTCTTGGAGAATTCTCTCCTTGAGGCTACTTAGGCTACACCAATTTGGTTTAGACCTAGCGCTTGGGCCAATGATCCTTGCCGCTAGTGAAAGACCGATAAAATTTTGTCAATGTAGACAGCAAGAGGGAGGCTTGTGAGCTATACTTGCTATTAAATAATGCACACGTAATTACAAGGGGAAGCCTTTAGTGAAGAGTTTTTGAGAAAATTGTCGAATGATTTTTATGACAAAGATGAACCTT
The DNA here is from genome assembly GCF_002806865.2 of Cucurbita pepo subsp. pepo. Lineage (NCBI taxonomy): Eukaryota > Viridiplantae > Streptophyta > Magnoliopsida > Cucurbitales > Cucurbitaceae > Cucurbita > Cucurbita pepo. The sequence continues at coordinate 3,781,542 of NC_036649.1, read as the reverse complement.
CAAACATGGTTCATGACCAAAGAAGTAGAAGCCTCTTTCAACTTTGGATCAAACTAACATACCAAACGGTAGGTTGTCGTTTGTAGTAAATTGGAAATTCGAGGGAAGAAATCAATGAGGAGTTGAAAGACATGAGGCTTGCTTTGGAAAATTTAGTTTTCCAAATGGAAATTTCTATGAAGAGAAGTCTAAGGAAATAAAGAACTCACTCGAAAAAGTGAGTATGTGCTAGAAATACCCAAAGAATCATCGTTGAAATCTGAGTGTAAAGAACAAGCACATGAAATCGAAGAAGTCTATTTGTCGTAGTTGATGCCTATGAATGTTATACGAAACCTGAAAAAAACAACCTAGAAGAAGGCAAAACGTGAGGAAAAGTCCATGAGTTCGACTGGGAGATGTCATGTCTTGATTGGAAGGAGTTGGAAACTCAAAGTGCAGTCATGTGTGAAGTAGGCAACAAGGAGGATGGCAACAAGAAGGAGATGAGATTGTGAAACCCACAACGACAAGGAAGATGCAGAAGAACAATTGACAAGGAAGGGAAGAGCTTATGTGCATTTTGTCAAACCCCGTTCCCGTGTGCTCTGTGATGTTTTGACTTAATTTTATCGTGACTGATATCGGGTTCTCTATGTTGCCACAAGCGTGAAGGAGGAAGAGGATATGACCCGACCATACCCACAACACAGCCCATTCATTTTCCAATTTTGACCTAACATTTTCTTGAAGGAACTTTCTTACCCTCGGTCCAGCCCCCGTGGCATGTTTTCAAGATTTGGCATGTTTTCAAGATTTGTGAAGGGAGTTCCTTTTTTTTATGTGGAATTGTGGATTATTTTATTCTTGGTTGTGTTCCAAAAATGACCAAGAAGCAAATATTATTTTGTGGGAATTTTTTCAATCATAGAAAGAAGCCTTTCTAAAAGGCGTGGGTGGATTTTTTTTGGGAGAGAGAGAATTGGAGGGAGAGTTGGGAAAAAAATAGGTTGATCCGGTAAATCCTAGGTTAGTCCTTTTTACTATTCCATTTTTATATTTCCCTATAAATAGTGAGTCCTCATGTATTTTACATCTTGATCTCAATGGAGTTTCTAGGGTTTGATGCTTGGAGAATACTGTCCTTGAGGCTACTTAGGCTACACCCCCTTGCCCATTTTGTTAAAATCTCCATTAGATTCTGATACTTTATGCGTGTTCTATTCTAACACTTCCAGTGTTCTTTGTTCCATATGATTTCAAAATGTTTGTATTATGTATGTGTTGGTCCTCTTTGTTTTTAATCCAAATCTTAAAGAACCTTCTACTCTTCTGTTTGGCCATACTTACTTCTTCCAACAACTATTATGGTCACTGGGAGCTTTCATTGTATTTTTAATAAATGTATTCTTTGCTGCATCTGTATGTGGCCTCATAAAAAAAGAAATGTGTCCTTGATCTACCTGTATTCATGTCTTAGTTTTTTTTAGAAATAATATGTTAATGTTGCTCTATCACATCTTGTCCAAGGATGTGCATAACTTCTAGACAATTCTTTTATCTTCTTTCTTGAAATCATTCCCAAGAACTGCAACCATCTCTATTACCACTTTGATATAACTCAAAGTAGAATAGAATCAAAATGCTGAATGACAAGCCAACAAAGAATTTGAGATCTTCATATCTCTCCTAGTTCCTTAGTTTACTTAGTTCTGTCCATGCTCTTCCTGAACACTGTAATTACTGTACTCCTTTTTAATAATCTTGGTTTTTACTGTTTTTAATGAGAATTATATTATCTTTCCTTGTATATTATTTTGGTGGAGTGACTTGGTAGTTTAACATCACTTTTGTTTATCTATAATGGCAGATATATTGAACCACTTCCTCAAGGATCACCAACTAAATTTGAGTTTGAGAACATAATTGTCGGACAAGCTATACCATCAAATTTTATCCCTGCAATCGAGAAGGGTTTTCGGGAAGCTGCCAACTCGTACGCATATTTCTATTCTAAAGTTATTGGAAGAATATGACATTATATTTTGCATCTTATTCAATAGATCTTGGTACTTGTTTACAACGGCTTCTTATATTTGATCTTTTGAATACTTGACTCAGTGGCTCATTAATTGGGCATCCTGTCGAGAACCTTCGTGTTGTCTTGACTGATGGTGCTGCTCATGCTGTTGATTCCAGCGAACTTGCATTTAAATTAGCTTCAATATATGCATTTAGACAGGTAGATCCCTTTATCCCATGTTTTTATTCAGGGGAAGTTTCTTAATTTTGGACTTTTTGTCCTTAAGAAAATAGTTATTTATACCTCAGATATTTTAATTACCTCAGCCTGCCACTTTGGGAGGAAAAATATACCTCAAATTGTTTGTAATTGGTCCTTTTTATGCCAGTGTTATGCAGCTGCAAGACCGGTGATATTGGAGCCTGTTATGCTGGTAGAAGTGAAAGTACCTACCGAATTTCAGGGCACCGTTGGAGGTGATATCAACAAGTGAGTGGTTTATTGGTTCTACCTGAGAAGTCCATGTTCTTTACCATTTTTTTCTACTTTTCTGAAAGCATTTGTCCCACTTTACTATGGCAGGCGAAAGGGTGTTATTGTTGGAAATGACCAGGATGGAGATGACTCGATAATTACTGCAAATGTACGCAATTTTTCTTTTATTTTTGTGTGCATGTTTTTATGACAATCTTATCATTGATTAGAATTATCCGACTTGTGTACTTCATGGTTTTCTTTGGTAATTTTCCTGTCTTGCATGTCTAACTAATCTGTATATAGGAATATAAGAATATTTATGGCTATCTAAGTAGGGAGGAGGGACAGAAACTCATGTAAATTTCTAAAATTATACAGTCAGTACACACGCTAGTGACACAAATATTGTACTAAAATATATCTATATATTTTGATGCATTTAACACTTTTATAATAACTAAGCATGTAGATTTGAAAATAAATTTGTTTCTTTAGGAGCATAAGAGATTAAAGCTAGTTCAGTTTCTTTTATTTCTTTTGTGACCTTACACCATTCATGGTTCCAATTGGGGTTCGCAACACATTCTTGTATATTTACTCAACTCATACCATCAACTTAGATTGGAGAGCAGTCGTAACCCCCTCTTTTTTGCAATGGGACGTTTTGTCCCTTTTATCATTTATACTGTTTTGGTTGATGCCTTCTGAATCGGAGCATTGGCTTGTTTTTTTTTTAATTTTTTATTTTTTGGAAAAAAAAGGAATAAAAATGAGAAATATAGTTAGTAAACATATCCACTATCCAACTCTAGAATCTAGATTATAAAGTTTGAGACAAACTAAAAAATCAATTATAACCATGATGAAGTCAGCAAGTCTTGTACAAAAAGTTCTGTTGCAATAGTTCTTTTTTTTTTTTTTGTTTTTAAAGTACAGCTTGTGAAGAACCCTAACAATTACAGGTGTTGTAAATTCATTTAACTTCGTATCTGCTTAGAACCCTTTACCTGGCCATTGATCTCTTATCAAATGTGCTGAGACGGGATGTTTGATTTTGAACCCCTGATAATCCTTTAGAAGGCTGCTCTTCTTGTTTTTTCTTCCATCTTTTGTCCAGCCTTGGACTCTTTATCCTTTATTATCCTTGTTATGGAAGTTCAAAATTCCTAGAAGGTCAAATTGTATTTTATTTTTGCAAGTCTTGCCTAGGAGGTTGACACTATGGATTTGGTTCAAGGGTATTTTTCTTTCTTGTTGGGATTGAGGCTGTGCATTATTTGTAGGAATGTGTCTAAGGACTTAGACCATATTCTTTTGAGATGTCAGTTTTGATAGGACATAGGCCATAACTGGAATTAGCTCGTCAGTTTTCAACATCATACATCTCCCGTAAGCCCCCAAGTAGTTACCACCTCTGAGTGCTCGATTTCTCTAGACAGTTCTTTGAGCTGGAAGGAAACGAAAATATTTACTAGTTCCTTCTCATGTTATTGTTATATTCAAAATTGATGCACTAAAAATCATTTCTGCGTTGCAGGTTCCATTAAATAATATGTTTGGGTACTCAACATCTCTCCGTTCGATGACTCAGGTTTGTTATATATATACATTCACACACACATATATTTGGTGTAAAGAATTGAACTCGTTCATTTTCGTAGTCATGTTATTGCTAATATCGTTGATACAAACAAATTTCAGGGTAAAGGAGAGTTCACAATGGAGTACAAAGAGCATTTACCAGTTTCTAACGATGTTCAAATGAAATTAGTAAGCAACTACAAAGGCAGCAAGCCAGCTGAGTAGAGTAGTTGGATGCATTTTGGTATGTTGTCTCTGGGCATAGCCAAAATATATAAGGTTTTCCTTTTCATTTATTATTATAGTTATTATTTGTCTGATGATAGACAATAAATTTTGAAACAACCTAATAGAATGACATTTCATTTTTTCATTAGAATACTTGGCATTGTCTTGTGAAATGGCAGGATGACTTGTAATAATAGGTTACTGAATCAAAATATATAAGGGGTCTTCCTTTGAGCTTTTGTATTTTAGTTTCCACGGTGACAATTATGACATTTGGATATCTTGTTTCCTTAAAAGTATTTCATTCTTTATTCAGCATCATCTCAGTTTTATTATTTAAAACTCTAATTTTTATCGAACTGACAAGTATTTGTGAACAAGTATTGACATTACTCCTTAATACACTCCGTTTTAGGGAGAGTGTCCATGTTGGACGGGACATGGGTCTTTTCAACACGTGTCTAACACAAAATCGGTGTTTATTATAGCTTTGACGACACCTGCAAACCCTCTTATCTATCTTTGAACTTCAATATTTTTTGTGGGTTTTAGGAACTATTTCTTTTCTTGAATTCGTTAATTTTGGTTGCGCCTCCGTGTGACTGATAGGAGGATTGTGTTCGTCGTTGTACACCGGTAATTTTGGTGGTAATTCGTCTCTGTGAAATGCCATAAATCACTGTGAAGAAGTCGCCGGAGAAGTGTATTGGCTAAATTAAGGAGGATGGGAGTGGTGTTAGTTTGTTGATGAGTTCAAATTTCAAGTATGACACTTCTGGATTGGATAATCATATTTTAATGGGGGTGGTGTTAGTTTGTTGATGAGTTCAAATTTCAAGTATGACACTTCTGGATTGGATAATCATATTTTAAATGATTTTTCAACCGAAGTTGAAGCTCATGGAATTGTTGATTATGTGTTAAATATGCATTGATCGATTAATCTGTGTGATCTATATATTGGTTCCGACTTGTGATACATGTGGGCATGAGAATTATAGTAATTACTTATATGTGTACATAAGAATTACTTTGGATATTGTGATATTGTGTTAGGGTCTTGGTGTAAATTGCTTATCCATGTGCATCAAATTATATCACCTATCTGTGATGCAACCTTGTGAGAGTAGCCTATCTATGTGCATGGAGATTGTTCTAGTATATTGTGATTTTACTTTAGACAACTAATTTGTGTGTGGGAGTAGCCTATCACCTATTAGATTTCATAATTTTTCACTATTATTGTCATTGAACGCATATCTAACTTCAACAAAGAGGGGAAGATTACTTACCGGGTATTTTGATTACTCAACTTTTTTTAAAACTATTTTCAACTAAGGGGCAAGGGCAAGGTCAAAGGCATATAAAGGTCGTGATATGGGGTGTGTTTGTGTCCATGTCGTGAACATGTCTTATTTTATACTCTTTAAAATGTGTTATTTGGTTGCTTCTTATTAAAATGCACGAGTATACAATGCATGTTTTCACTTTTTTTTGCTTATGATGTAAACATATATATATAATAATTAGTTCGAACAATTTAGGGTTTTAGACTATAAATTTATTATAGTTGGCGGTAGAAATGAAAATATAGGTTATATGGACAGTTATATGGACTACGATAATGTTAATGGCATGAGTAAAAAGAGGATGAGGCAGGCAGAGACATATAAGGAGTCAAGTGGATCCACCTCTAGGAGCTCTACCTTGAACTTTTATTGGACCAAACCACGAGGTCCTAGACATGGACGCATTTATGGGGGCCTTCCACACTATGGTACATGCGCTGATTGCCCAAATTACTCAAGTTTGCGAGAGAACGTATGAATACAAATATTTGCATAATTTTAGGAGGTGAGATTCTTGACCCAGCCCAAATTACTCACGTTTGCGAGATAGAATACAAATATTTGCGCAATGTTAGGAGGTGAGATTCTTGACCATCTGATGGAATGTCCAAAGAATCGATCTCCTATGTCCAGCCCAAATTACTCAAGTTTGCGAGATAACGTATGAATACAAATATTTGCGCAATTTTAGGAGGTGAGATTCTTTACCATCTGATGGAATGTCCAAAGAATCGATCTCCTATGTCAAGCTATCATGCAAGCTATAAAGTTAGAATATTGTGGTCATGTTTCAAGAGAATGGACATCTTTAGTGACAAACACTATAAAATTAGAATATTGTGGTCATGTTTTAAGAGAATGGACATCTTTAGTGACAAACAATATAAAGTTAGAATATTGTGGTCATGTGGACATCTTTAGTGACAAATGGTCATGTTTCAAGAGAATGGACATCTTTATGGTCATGTTTCAAGAGAATGGACATCTTCAGTGACAAACACTCTGGGCCATTGACGTTAACAATGAGACTCCTCTATCGTATGTTGTAGAACTACTATGGCACTGCGTTACGTATAACTGAATTAATTGATGATAAAGTTGAAGAAGATGCAAAAGCATCTATTGGGTTAGGTTAGGTTAGGTTAGAGACTAGGTTAGCAATAGATTTCAGAGCACTACCCAATTCATGCTATGTGAGGCTCCTAAAAAAGAAATTCAAAGTTCAAAACAACAATCAAAATATAGAAAGGACGGTCGACAACTTTAGCAATAGATTTAGGTCCTTGTCTTTACCTAAAAAATGTTAAATATAAAATATATATTTTAAAAAATACTCAATTTCACTATTAGGATCATGAAATGCATTCACTTACAATATCGACGGATGAGACCTTGTCATGATTGTTCTCTAGAGATCAGAGTACTTTTCTTTCTCACGTAGATTTAGATAAGAGTACTTCTCTACATACGTGCATATGAATCTACCAGGTGACTCATTAATGTATCTCTTATACTTGACTATGGGTTGGGAGACATGTATGATGCCGAAAATCAACCGAATGGAAAGAAAGACGAATTAATATCTTAGGTGCTTCCGTACATAACTTGCTAGATAAGTAATCCATGATCATGTTATACATACATGAGATATTGCATTAAAAAATTATGGTTCAATGAGATGATGCACACATCCACACAAGACATGAATTCCTTACGAGATATACATGTGTTTATGACATTTCATTCATACTTATCCTACATGATACATCATAGCTCCTTGTAAGACATAAACACGATTATATTAACATATTAATGCTTATTTGAATATTATAACATAAATAATAACATAGAAATATGGTCATAGGGTATATGTTATCCATGCTTCAAACACTCCCATTCAACTTAGCTCGTAGGTATCTTTCATTCATTCAACTTAGCACGTAGGTATTCCAACAATTACAAGCTAAACTTGGTATTTCTATCCTTCTTTTGACTCGATGTTCCTAGGTTCAACTTCATTATCTTCTCCCATCTAGAAAATCGAGCATAGGGCCAACATCACTTAATTATCTTAAGATTTATTTTAAAAAATGCTAAATATTATTAATTGCACAAAACACTAGCCATACCGACCTTGCATACAAAGAAAATAAAATTTCTCCTTTAAAATTGAATAAAAGGTTAAAGATTCAATCTCTAGACAAGCTTAAATGCCGTGAGACAAATTCATAGGGAGAATAAATAAAAAAATAAATAGATATTATATAACCAAATATACAAGTTCATTTTACACAATTCAATTGCTTTTAAATGTGTCCTACGATTGCAAATGGTAAGATAATAAAAAAAACACTGAGCATGTATGTTTGGTAACAGATTTAAAGCCAAATATCTATTTAAAATGCTTTTTTGATAACACTATCTAAAGTCTGGTGCCCGATTATGAATTCAATTTCAATTATTATTAACTAATTTATGAACATCTTTTAAGTTTATTTAAGTTTATAATGAATAAACACCAGTTATTGTTACCATCTTAAAGTTCTCATCTTTTTCAGTATAATTCTACGTTCAAATATTTCAATTTTAAAACCTACTTACATTAAAATAAAATAAATAAATAATAAATAATAAATAAATATATATATAAAACAATTTGCCAAGCTGATATTTTTATTGAATCCCATTAAAAAAAAAACATGATTGGAGGTGGATAAAGCCACTAAAAGAAGCCACAATTATAAAATAAAGAAAGTCCAGACGGTCATACCCCAATTGTATAAGAAAAAGATTTAGCGATCATTCTATCTCCTACCAAAAATAGAGCAGCAAAATCAAATACCCTTAAAAAAACCCTAAACCCTTAAAAAAACCCTAAACCCAATCCAACAAATGCATCAAGTACAGAATCAGAAAGCAGAACACAAAGAACAATTCCATGAGGTCCATACACGAATAAGAACACGAAGTGCATGAAAATCGTGTAGCATTTCTAATTCTCCAATTTACTCAGATCGAATCAAATTGAGTTTAAAGAGACAAGCTATCGTGTATCGGATAGGAACCTAAAGCAACATGTTCATCGTTCTAAAGAAATGAGGCTTAGGGAGACCATCTTTCTCCAAAATCCGAAAATCAACATCTGTTCTTTTTTTGTTTTTTGTTTTGTTTTGTTTTGTTTTTTTTTGTTTTTTTTTTTTTTTTTTTTTTTTTTTTTTTTTTTTTTTTTTTTTTTGCCAGGAACAAAAATCAGGCAGTTGTTTAGACATCCATCTTACAAGAGGTTGTTCTTCAACTCCCACATGCACATCTCTATGAAATTGGATGTCGCCTCCTGTACGGTACAATTTAGGCAAATATTAGAGCCACCCAACAATTCTTACTCTCATCTCCAAACTTTTTGGAGCATGTACATTAGTTTCCTACTTCAGAAAGCTTTTTATTAATGTTATTTTTTAAAATTATATTTATTTAGTCCCCACATTCAAAGAAGTTTTTAATAGGTCATTGAATTTTCAGTTTCATGTTTAGCGGACTCCTGTGTTAATGGGTAAGTTTTTTAGTGAGCTGATCTCGAACAAAATGTTTTAAACTAAAGAAATTAATGGCCGATCTCCAGACATGAAATAGAAACAACCCTCCCATTCAATAGTATGACACTAATTGTGTTAAACATTCTAACATTTCTTGAATGCAGCATAAGAAGGTTAAATATTACCTCTTTGGTCGACTTCGATCTTCTTCGTAGTCCATTACTCCACCAGGTTCAGAGTAGATCTCCTCATGCTCTCGGATGTCAATGTTGGCCTGCTCACAGTTTGTAACTTCTGCCACAATGTAAGTAAGACACATCGACTAATATATCCCAGTATTCGAGTGAAGAGTTAGCGCGTTTTATTTCAATATTTTAGCCACTGAAGATTCAGAGGAAATAGGACATGGACTAGATGTTAAGATTAATAAAATCTGACTTGTCTGTACACCAGCAACGGCAATTTTGTCCCACTTTCATTTTTCCATTAAAAAAAACACGCAAAAACGAATTTCATTTTCCTATCAAGAAAGGCTCACATCTTTGTAGGTGCAACGAGAACTACCACTTGACATTTCAATGTATAAAGAATAAAATCTCAGAAACAACATAAGAACATTCTTTTGGATAACCTTGATTAAGAATTTCTGCATTGATTAGCCTTCGTTTCAAACCATAGTCCCAAATAATGGAGGCTTGTTTAGCTTTCGTTTCAAACCACCATAGGAAAGAAGCGAAGGCTAAACAGAGAAAAAACAAGCACATTTTAAAAACAAATAAGATGAATGCAGAGTTTGATAGGGTCCGTTTTCTACACTTTTTGATGGACAGAGAACCAACAATTATCAAAATTTCAGATTAAATTAGATTACCTTCGCTTCCATCTATTTTTACTTGCCTTATACTTTTTTTTCTCTTTTTTTTTNAAGAGAACTGCTCATGCATTATCCTCGTAACATAATTTTCTCAATAAATATTGGTAGGAGAAGTATTCAACCATCAAAACAATGAGACAAAACGTATTTCAACTGACCTTCAAGGAAAGTGACTCCTTTACTTCTTCCATCCTATCCTTGTTATATTATTTTCTCAATAAATATTGGTCTTCCATAAAACGAAAAGTAAACAACCATCAGCAGCAATTAAGACAATACTTATTTCAACTGACCTTCATGGAAAGTGACTTCTTTACTTCTTCCACCCTATCTTCAACATCCTTTCGGTGTTTCTTGTCCAATTCACTCATATTATCAGCCCATTTTATCTTATCTTGAATTGAGACCAACAAATTGTCTGATGTAGTCAACCTAGATACACATAGAAATTGTTAGGTTGCAAATAGATGTGGCACCCAGCAAAAAACAGCAACAAGACAAGGGTGAAAAAATTTGAAAAATCAACTAATAAAATAAATAAATAAATACAAACATGCACACATGGAACTATGAAAATACAAATAATTAAAAAAATGTGAAATGAAGTAGCAAACAATAGTAGAATAATTGATACTTGAGGTTGCAAAAGAACCAGTATCTCAGCAATTTAGGATAAAACTTGGTAATGCCAAAATTAATCGTTCCTTGCATACACAATAACTTCTTGCTCCACAAGTGCTTTCTTAAAAGAACCTGGCCCCCATGAAACTTAAAACAAGTAAATTTACCAATTTGATAGAGTTCGTATCATGCCCCCAAGTTGCCCAGGTCTCAAATCTCTACCGGCAGCAAATTGGACCTGCGTGTTCATATTAGGACATCAATGAACACAATTTCGAAAGCCCATATGCTGAGATCAGGGCTACAAAGCAAACACAGACCTCAAAGCACCTTCGCAACTGATCCAACTTTCCTCTGACTATTCCCTGAAAGCAAATATGAAAAATTTCAGAGAAAATACACTCCTTGTCCATGATGTATCAAGGGCATTGGACATTGCTCATCTTCCCTCCCAGAAAATCAGTAAACAAATCAATAAATTAAAAATCTTAATGTTTAGCAAGTTATGCAAAACCCATTCAAGAGGCGAGACCCAATCCTAAGATAGCAGTAGGTGCAAAGAGCCACTGAGCCTGAGGGTTTTGGACTTCCCAGAATTTATCTGGTATTAAACCCTTTAAATTTTCACGTAAATGACAAAATGGCAATGTTATGAGTGTTGTCCATATTTGTTGGACATGCATCAAATACTTATTTAAGTACAATAAATACGTGACAACATTTGTAAGCATAATGCATACAATTGTGTTTATATAACCTTTTTTCTATGTATTCACTTCCAAAAATCGGACCAAAACAGAAATATAAGGAAACAAAATTAGGGTAAATTATATCAAACTTGTTTTCATGTTAAGATATAAATGCCTCAACTTTAAATTAAAATAATATATATCTTATTTTAGATAAGTAATATATATTTAAAAATGTGTATTCTAGTACAAATGCAGACAAACAGCAAGATGAAAAGAAAGTTGATCGAGCATATGTATGGGTTATTAGGTTCAAGAATTTCTTTTCCAGGTACTGACATTCCTAATATTGGTAAGAAGAAGCAATGAAGTCCGGATTGGTACTAATATCATAATACTGGCAAGAAGAGTCAATAAGTCCGCATTGGTTCAAGTATCCTAATAGTACACTAGTAAGAAGAATCAATTACGTACAGACAGTAGAACATACCGCATACATGCATTCATTAATAAGAAAATCCTCCAGTTCTCGTACATTTGTAACATCTAATTCCTGCATTAGTTGGCCATAGGCTAACACCTGGGAATGAAATCAATAGTCAGAATAGAGAAATAATTTAACGGTGAACGCCAGGAATCTACATTTCATCATCAACTAAAAGCTTTTACATTAAAAGGTCTTCAGAGATTCTTCTCAATATAAGATGATGTTTTTTTAAGCTAATCCAACCATTATAGGAAAAATCAAAAGCAAGCCACGCAAGTCTCGAAAGACCCTTTTCATTTATGAATGAGGTTGTTTCTTTATTTTTTTTATTTTTTTTATTTTTTATTAAAAAACAAAGGCCACATTTTTCTTCTTTTTACCTCATAGTTCAAAATATTATTATTTATGAATCAAATTATTTACTGTTGCTTAAATATAATACACCTTAGTTCACTGATGCTCGTGATTAGGCTTCAAAGAGCCCAGAACCCCTCTAAAAATTATTTTTAATAATAATTAGTTCTCAGATTTTAAAATAATTTTCCCAATTAACGTTTTTCCAGAACCTTATAAACTACCAGAATTCAATATACCCACAGACTATTGCACCACTAAATCCAGCTTAATGGCTGGCTCTCAGGGAAACAACTATTGGCCATGAACCATATGTTGTAACATCAAGTCCAACAAGTTGTTAGATCCGGAAAGGTGAAGCAGAACAGAACGACAAACTATTTTAAATCAGCCAGATATATCTTCAACAGGGTTAAAGAAACGTGATTGAGTGGGGAGCAAGAACACCTTGTTTGTCTCAGCCAATGTAAGGACAGTAAGTTGCTTTAGTTTGAGGGCTTGATCAGAGCCTAATTCTGGAAGGCGGCTGGAATTACCTGCAAAATATACCATTGACAAAACTTGAATTAAATTTGGTGCAGTCATCAAGAGTACTACGCACTTAGACGTTGAAGTATAACAACGAAATTGTAGCTAAAGACAATTAATTGATGGAAGCAAGGTTATATAAGTTATGATTTTTTCAATGAAAAAAATCAGATTTTCCTCAAGAAAATACGGGCATACAAAAAAGGAAAAAATAAAAAAGAAGAGTCATATAAAAGAAGGGGCTCAAATCAAGTAAAATGAGACCTAGCGGGTAATTACAAAATGACTATACACCAATGTCTAAAAAGAAAAAGAAAATAACAATAGACCAAAAAACTTTGAATGATCTCTCTCACCCATGGAGATTGTATTGATTTCTCTTGCCCAACAAACCACACAAAAAAGCACAAGTAGCTGGAAAAAAAAAACATTTTCTCACAAAAAGGTGATGAAGGAGAAGATCCTCAATTGTCTCCCTGCCCATGTGAGAGCTAATGAAGCTATAGCCAAACATCTCGAAGAAGCCACACCAATCAGCTCGAGCATAATCACGACTCAGAAGGATATGAGTAAGGTCTTCAACTGCCTCCTTAGAAAGAATAGAACAATGCAACCAATCCAAAAAGGACCCTCTACCCAAATCTAATTGAAGGTGTTAACTCTTCCGTGCAAAACCTACCGTACAAAAAAATTAACTTTGTTGGGAATTTCCACCCTTCACACTGAGGAGAAAATAGAATCACTATCTAGGGAGGTATAAATCAAGAAACAGGAGAAAGAGCAGCAGACAATGTCCTTCCAAAGCCAAAAATCTCTCTCTTGGACCAAATCCCCACAGAGATAAAAGAGCCAAGGCATCCTTTGTTTCGTGGTCAACGGATGACATAACCTCAAAGAAGAAGTTGAAGACTTCACCTAAGAAAGGATCAAGGCCACTTAATGATTCCTAGTAGAGGACAATAGGTATAAACGAGACAAGGAGCATAGGGATCTATTGCCCAACCATTCATCCTCTAAAAAAATAAATCTCTCTCCCATCCCCCACCACATTACGAATAAACAAGGAAAGAAAAGGAAACTTAGCCTAGATAACTTTTCAAGGGTTTTAGGAGGTGCCTTCAACCCCACAGCGAGACCTGAACTTACTAACATAACCTTGTGTTGAGGTGGCAGGTTGATGACAAAGTCACCAGGGCCATTTAATCAACAATACCGCAATTCTTTCCCTCACATTACAACCAGCCGATTTGACTTCAGTACCTACTATTAGACCATGTGAATCTTCCAATAACTAAAGGGGCTCAAACAAAGAGCAACTAACCCGCTTAGAATACCACCCCAGGCTCCCAAGGATTCAAAACACACCCACCCCACCTTTCTTTTTCCCTATATACTCTTCATTACTCTCGACAACAACTCCCTTGCTTAGAATCTACCAAAATAATGATACCTTACGAGAGATAACCTCCTTCACCAATCACCTTTTATTCCTACCTGAATCCTCACTTTTGAGTAAACTCTCCGGCTCTCATAATTGAGGGAGCATTTTATATTTTTAGCTCACCTCCCTCTATTCCCTCCCCACTTGGTTTACTAGAAGTTTTAGCTTTCCTAGACGTACTCTATTAGTCAACTTAAGAAATTCCACACGACTCTCCCCAAGGCTCCCTCAACGAGAGGAGAGACCTCGGCCCCCAAGGAATTATCCAAGGGCTTACCTTTGATCGTAGTCGCTTGCGTGCCAACTAGACTAAAAGAGAAAACATGGATGACCAATGGCCTACATAACCCCCATTAAACAACACATCAGAAAACCCTAGAGTTAGACATGACAAAAGGGTCTCATGCAATGACCAATGGTTGAACTCCCCCACTAATCCACATTTACTCTCAACACTGGGCCAAGTAGCATGCATCGAACTTTTCTCCCCCAAAAACAAAATCATTGGATGAGGTACAACACCATAAGAAATTGTGAAAGAATTGAGAAATAAACAACAAAACGTGTAAGGCAAACACCTAAACTGACCCACCCCAACGACAAAGAAAAGGGAAAGGCCAAGAACACCAAAATGCCCCCCTCGTTCACCTTAAAAATGGAAGCAAATACTTAAAAGAAGCATATCCTATATGAGTGGTCGGACCTTTCGTGTTGACTTGAGGATAAGTTGGAGAGGGACCTCAATGATTGAGGATACCCCATTCCAATCAATGCTTATTCTGTTTGAGCAGACCCATAGAGGAATTTCCATAACCGTGCTACTTACTACCCAATCACATGGGAATCCTAACTAACGTGGGTTGTTGGTCCCCTTGCTACCCTCTAGCTCAAACAAAGGACCAATGATAGAAAAGTCATAATCCCTTCTACATTGGGGAAGATAAAAAAAAAACAATTTGTCCTTTGGATAACTATCAAAGGATCAAAAAAGTGATATTCAGAACTGACCAAACCAACTGGATATCCATTGCCCACATCGTGATCCAAAAAACCATCCAGACCTACCTGCCGATCAACACCCTTGCGAGGCTCGTAACGAGATAGACAGAACCTCCCATCTTCATTTGAACACCCCATACAGTTCACTCTAGGCCCGAAATTAGGAGACCCATCAACTCCCTCAAAACACCCATCAACACACACCCCAGTCGTGGGCTTCCCTATACAGAACCCAAACGGCTCAAATTGATGGTAGGGGAAGGATTAGTTCTCTTGAATGAAGGTAAACTATCAATCAAAAGCCCAACAACATAGGGCCCTCCCATACTCCATTTCGCCTTCAGCTTGCAACTTCTTGGACTACCAAGCTCCCCAACTGCACAATTCTGTTTTGCTTCCCCTTTCTGCCTTTTTTCTTACAATTAAGACATAGGCCCATTTGGGCCATCATCCACCTAAGTCGTTAACCTCATTTATTTAACAAACTCCCACTCGGATCGCAATCCCCCAAAATTGGTCAACGACCCATTTAACTCTCTTTAGGCTTAGCCCACCATTGATTCTAGCCTCCAAAGTCCTTGTATGTACACTCTGTCTTCCCACCTTCGACAATCTTCGATGTGCCTTTGATGGTTTTACCCCATAAAATCTGGTCAACCACTCATCTCAACAAAATGGAGACTCGATGATGGACAGAAACTCGTTGGAATGAACACATTCTTGTTCTCCTTTGCTCTAAATGCCTCATGATAGAACCAAGAATCTTCTCCAACCAATTCATCTTCCTCAGCAAAACCTCCACAATACCCAGCGAGAGAGGACATAAAACCCTTTGTTCTAAAGACGGAATATCAAGCATTGTTATCCATCTTGTTCTAATGAAGGAAGGAATATCAAGCATTATTATCCATCTTCCCAAGAATGACTATCTTCTCCCCTCACCAACCAGTTTAAAATCCCACCTATGAATCGGAAAAAGAAAACTTCTCTTACTTGAAACTTTGAGCATTACACAATCGCCTCTACCTCCCTCTAATCTCCACAAATGCCCACAGGTAGATGGTCACAAAAGGGCTTGATGATTCTCCAACAAGTCTTTAAAAGTAAACCAAGCCACCTCCCCACCCAATTTTTCTATAATAATCATTGAATGAACATAAAAAACGAAGTCCAACATAGCTTCAACCTCCAAATCACCCAACCCTTTAAAGTTAGACTGCCTATCTACCACCAATGTATTAAGATTTAAAATCTTTGAACTTTGATTCTCCTAAAAGTAAACCAAGCCACCTCCCCATCCAATTTTTCTATAATAATCATTGAATGAACATAAAAAACGAAGTCCAACATAGCTTCAACCTCCAAATCACCCAACACTTTAAAGTTAGACTGCCTATCTACCACCAATGTATTAAGATTTAAAATCTTTGAACTTTGATTCTCCTATCTCTCTTCGTTGCACCCAAAGGGGGTTTTGGAAGGCATTCTAACAAGGCCAAAGAAAGACTATGTTAACCCCTTAGCTTGTTACCTTCTAAAATAAAAACAACGCTTCTTTGACCTTTGAATCTCTCAATTGAAACCGAACCAAATTTATTCTTCTTGTTTGAGGAAAATCCTAAAGACCATTATGGAAGGGTTCAATCTCCTTCTTCCTCAGAAACCCACTACCCTTTCTAATCTTGCTACATCCCTAAGACAATCTCCAAACTAACAGTATTCCTACCCATTCTCTTCAACAAACACCTTTCTTCCACAACCTAGTTTCGTTAATGAGACACTTTATGGTCTATGTTAACCTTCTTCTTCTGCTTATCAAACTAGTCTCAACTCAATTACTTTTTTAGAGATTTCAGTGAGTAGGTACTCAAATAGTTTCGTTAATGAGACAGTTTATGGTCTATGTTAACCTTCTTCTTCTGCTTTCATCAAACTAGTCTCAACTCATTTTACTTTTTTAGAGATTTCAATGAGTAGGTACTCAAATATTTCACCAAAGAGGAGGTAGAAGAGAGAAGGAGAGAGAGGAATATTATGAGTCACTATGCCCCAACCAAAGTCGCACATTTTGTAAGTTTTAATACATGATACACTTTTTTGAAATATAATAACAAATTTGTAGCTAAAGAAAAATTAATAGATAAAAGCAAAGTTATATAAGTTATGATGCATTATACACTTTTTTAGAAAGCATAACTTACCACACCCAGGCAATTTGAGGCAAAGGCCTAGGCTCTCCCAAAAATAACAATCTCCAAATTCTACCTATCTCCCATCATTTTTTCTTTTTTTTTTTATGAGAAGACATGATACTTCCTCAAAAAGAAAAGAAAAACCCAAGAGGCANAAAATTAACCAAACTAAAACACAAGATGGGCTACACTCTAGTAGTAAAGCAAGATAAGACATAAAGTTAAACTACAAAAATCATTACACATCAAGATCCAAAGAGAGACCTGGAACTTTCACAACAAACCAAACCTCATCCCAGAACCTCTCAACCCTCTAAAAATTCTATTGTTCCTCTCCCCTCAAAGACATCGAAGGGAGTTAACTAAGGACCTGATCATTTATTGTAATTGTGGTTCATCCTCCAGACTCACTTCATTTATAACCACTCTACTCCAAACTTCTTGAGTAATTATGATTATGCCACTACTAATATGCTACTAATATTACCAATAGTTTCCTACTGAAACTCTAACATCGCAAGTAATTATGATTATGCCACTACTAATATCCTAATAATATTACCAATAGTTTCCTACTGAAACTCTAACACTGCTCTGTCCCTAAAATGTAATCAACTCATTTTGCAGTCAAGGCCACAATAAGACTACCATAGAAATGCTTGCCCCCTCCTCTCACACTTCAAAAACTTTTATAGCAAAACTCATAAGATGTGATGAACTCTTATTATACCACTTCTTCCCTCTTTAATAATTCCTCCATGTTCCTCACAACCTACTCAAGCTAGGCAAGTAGCACAAGACTTGCTAAAAGTAAAAGAACCTCATAGAATCCCTTTGCACAAAATAAGCCCAAAAGCCAACGAAAGAAAAATAAAGGTTGAACATACACATTTTTGAGAAACTGTCAACCATAATTTTTCACTAGTTGTGGATCTCTCTTCCTTCACCCCATTTTAGAAATATCTTGTCCACGTTCAATCGTAGGCAAATTCTTGTCCATGTTCCATGATTCTGGGTTCAATTTTGCAACAATGAAACCTGTTGCCATCACTTGTGGAAGCGGTTGAAGAGTTCAGGGTTGCTAGATCAAAGTGTCTTGCAGTCACCAACCTGTTTCCACTAGAAAATTTCTACACCCAACCCAAAGTGGAAATTGAAATTTCCAACTCGCTATAGACTAAACATTGCATTTCCCGCCATTCTAACCCCTCTTGTCCACATATCCCAATCCAAAATTTTCACAACTTTATCATCGAATTCTTCACTCCTTTGATAGAGAAGGGAAATCAGAATGGGGTAGGCTGTTAAAATTTAATGAGAGAACCAAAATCATTGAGTGGACAAGTGAGAGATTTTCCTCCTAAGGAGCACAAGGCATCATAGGGAGCTATTGTAGGTGGAAAGAAACACAAAAGAACAATTAAAACAAAGAGAAAAGTCATCATCGGTGGTAATGGTGGGTGACACTTGAAAGCATTGGGAAGAGGTGCCTTGTGATTTCAGGTGAGAAGACGGGAAGAAGATCGGATTTCAAGACCCAGGAAAGTTATAACCATTTTGTGTGAAGGATGGGTTCAATTTTCACAAGTGCAGAAATTGCCTACCTTCACCATTCTCTCCCAGTTTGTTCATTCACAACTACTCTTTATTAACCAATCCCCTAAACTAATGTCTAACACAATGATGTTTGTTCTTCAATAATATTTGATTTAACTGAGAGTTGTTTGCATTTTTATGCTCCTTAGAAGGTTTTCAATTTTGTTAATTATCTCACTCCTAATGGGAGTTTTTATCTTCGAACATGCATTTACAGAATCACGGCAGGGGCATAATAAGACTGAGGCTTACACCTCTATGAAGAAAGCATGAGCTTGCCCTTAGTCTTGTGCATTCACAAACATTGTTTGCTCTTGTTGCTTGGGCTTAATGAGGCATTAAGCACCTACACTATCAATAACAACTTCCTTTTGAAAATGAAATGACCAACCACATACAACAACAATCCATATTCGAGTAGTAACAAGCAGACCGAGCATTTATAAGAACACAACTTTCATGAAGAAATATTTAAGTATGCTAGCACAAATTAACTGAAAATTAGGGTGTCCAAGTTCTTAACAAAACAAAACAAAATATGATAGTTTTCTTGACCAACTTATATTTAAAATAAAGGTCTTTTTGCAACATCAGACACGCACACAAAACTAATGATAAATTCAAATTATCTTATAAAATTTTAACTCTTACTCTTGTAATCACTCCATGTTCCATATGCAAATAAGCGAAGCAAGTCAAGATATACAGAATGCTCAGTTCCTTCTAGCTGCAAAGGAAGAACATCAAATAAAATAATTTCGCTTTCAATTCGAAGAAGTCAAATCAATCCACTAAAAACTTTTGATTAACATCATCACTCTAGTAAGCTAAAAAACATATTAACAATGGGTTATTTCATTTTAAAAATAAATAAATAATGAATAAAAATAATAATACTTAGTTATTTAAAACCTTTTTTTTTTTCTTTTTTTTTTTTGAAAAAAAAGGCACCACCACCACCACTCTAGTAGCCAAAGCATTAAGGAAAAAGGAACCAAGAAAATTGTGGAGCAATTGGCTTTGGTCCATATAGACCATATTTTCTTAATAGGAATGAGAATGGCAAAGTAAAAAGAAAATCAAATGAAATAAGTACAATTGTATGCAACAAAAAGCCAAAGAAAAACAACTCAAGCACTTTGAATGGCTTGGAACTCACCACAAGCTAGGAGTTAGAGTTACCATCTATCATCTTGGGTCCACAACT
This sequence comes from Cucurbita pepo subsp. pepo, assembly GCF_002806865.2. NCBI lineage: Eukaryota > Viridiplantae > Streptophyta > Magnoliopsida > Cucurbitales > Cucurbitaceae > Cucurbita > Cucurbita pepo. Next base: position 3,761,384 of record NC_036649.1, on the reverse strand, counting down.
GACTGAATGTCTAACACATTACCCACCCTTAACATAGATCCCCTTAGGCCCACAACCTCTAACCATTTTACAAAATCATCTCCGAACCTTATCCACACACCCTACACTGCATCAAACAACCCACTCATCTTACGCATATTCCTCCTAACATGATATGTATGCATGGCCTAAGGTTCCTATCCAAACCCACCGTTCCAAACTTTACCTTGCCTTCTAGGTGAAAAGCGTAGAACAACTATTGACGAAATTGAGGTCTTCCCTATAGCTTCATAGGTTATTGTTCTACCTACTAAAGCAACACCTATAAGCCTTGTGTTAGAGCTACAGTGACAGGTGATTCCCATAATAAGAGGGCAAAAGTTCAAAACTTAGGACACATTTTAGTTGGTAATCGTTTCTGCCATAATTGAAAACCTTTGTCCACCTTGAGATGGGAGACATGGAATCTTGAGAGTATTTCTGAAGTAGGTGGTAGTTGCAGCTTGTATGCCACCTTTTGAGGACCATAAATGAACAATGATACTACCGGACTAGTTTTTTTTTTCTTCCCCTTAGCAGTTGAGGAATGTTGTTGATAAATTGTATGAGCATAGATAATAGAGTCACCAACTTCAAATTGAACATCTCTGTAGTGTTTATCAGTTGATTTTTCTTAAATTGTTGAGTTTGTGTCAGCTGAACATGTAGGACATCTAAGACTGCATCTCTATCTTGCAGTAATAGATCAAAAACGCAAAAAGATAAAGGTGAGGAAGATTGACTACAACAAACCAAGAGTGGTGGTGGGCACCATAGAGGAACTGAAATGAGATTTCTTTTTTCTTTCAGAAAACAAAGTAGAATTGATAAATAATAAGTAAATAATTACAATAAGAAGGATTATACAATAAACAAAAAATAACATTGATTTATTACAGTTTGATTCAATACATAAGATGTTGAAAAACTAACCAAACAAAACCTATGTCATATGGGTTGGTTAAATTAAGAAGTTCATCAATTTAATTCAATTTCTAACACCCCTATTGTTGACAATGAAAAGTCCCACTTATAAGTTCGTAGGAGCCTCCTGTTGTTTTGTATAGCTTGGTTTCTGTTACTGTTTTCATTCTTCTTGACAGAAGTGGTATATTTACCGAAAATAATATCATTGCAACTTTAAAATGTACTATAAATCCAACATTACATCATAGCTTAGGCAACATACGTTAGGAGTACGCAGACACACATTTCGGAACAAAAATACATTTCGTAGTAAATGATCGGTAATGATAATAATAATGAATGATGATACACTTCATTGGCTTAGTTTCTCAAGCATTCAACAGAAATCATTCATATCCCTATCGATGTAAATGATCAGATAGAATAAAAGGCCAACTATAAATAAATAAATAATCAGATCGATCGAACATTTTCTCACTTAGTTCAAAATTTTTAGCTTAATTTACCTTCAAATTGCTCCCCAATCAAACAGTCAAAAATTAAAGACAACAAAAGAATACCAATAATAAGTCGCACAAAATAAACCTAGAAGTCAAAAGGCAAAAGGCAAATCCGTATATTCGAACCTCGACGACGTTGGGAACGGCAAGAATTTCAGAGAAGGCGAAGAGGGAAGGGTGCGAAGTGGCCTCAGTAACAACAGACGAAAGTGCCGAGCCTTTCAGGGAGGACGCTTGCTTTACAAAGTGATCGATGAACTCAGTTTGGTTCTGCTCAATATCCATTTCTTGAGCGAATTAAAAATGTAGGAAAAGAATGGCGAAACAGATGGAGCAGGAAGGGAGATTGAAATCAGGAGACAAGGCAAAGAAATAGGATCATCGAGATGAGTCGAAGCAGCAGCAGCAGCAGCAAGAAAGGTAGCGAAGAAGGCTCAGAATTTTGGTGTGTCGGGGGTTGGGTTGGGTTAGGGTTCTTGAGAGCAGGGAGTGAGTTGAGCGTCGAAGTCGATCACACAGCACCACTCCTAAAAAGTTGTTACGCTACTTCCCGTACTTGACCCTCACCGCCCCCCCTCCCTTTCTCGCGGATGTCTTTACTCGCAAGTCATTACCCAAACTCATCATCCAAAATAAATTTTCAAAATTAAAATGGAAATTCGAATTTTTAACCTCGTTCTACAAATAATTTATAAATATAATATTTATTTTTTTTTGAGTATATTATTGATGCACCATCTTATGTTATCGCTAACGTCGTTAATCTACTCAATATAAAATTAAGAGACGTTGGGAAACTGGTGTAGGATCGAGATTTTAAGCTCATCTCGCTTCCCGTTTGGCTCATATGTTTAATAATTCTATTGGGTTAATTGGGTCACACGATAGATTTTTATTTTATACTTTTCTACAAAATAATAATAATAATAATTTAGATAATTAATCCCGATACCCTCCTTAGATTTATTTATGGCCCTGAAAGAGCCGTATGAGATGAAATCTCATGTACGGTTCTGTAATAGCGATGAGAGCAGTGATGTTATTATCAACTATGATTCTCTAACAGTTCGAGTACAGTTGATATAGATGAGGCTCTATCAAACTATGGTTTTTGTGGGTGGAATTTGTAGCGTCAACTGCCCCCTACCTTTCTCGAATCGTGGGTTTATTCTCTTTTTCCCTTCTATACCTTTATTTCATCTTTAGCTCTCAACAAAATTAAACTAGGAACTCTATTTTTTTCAATTCCAAAATGGTACGTGTACCGTAAAAGAATATAATCTATTTTTTTATAAGCTTGCCATAATTTGAATATAAGTTACTAAAACTCGTTCTAACTTGTCGGTTCTCATCCCTGTAATTGGACCGACCATAACCAAATGGATGGTATACTCCTTTGAACGTACTTAACGATCATTTTATAGCATGTAACAAAACAAATGGATAATCACACTTTGGACGAACCCAGGTATGTACCGTGGCAGAGTACTATTCTACGACTAGACCACATGTGCTTATTAATTTTTAATTGTCCTACTTATTAAAAAATAATAATTATTCTTTTAGTTGTTTTCAAATGTTTTATTGTATATAGTAAAGTAATTTGATGATGATCGCTTTTCAAATTTCCTCTTATTCGCTTGATTTTGGTTTTTGTGGAGTGCTAATATCTATCCAACGTGTAATATGTGGAGTTCGAGGTTCTTCTATAGTCGTCTGTATCTTACCGAGATAATTATCATAGTTTGCTAGCAACCTCTACAATCAAATTAGTTTTTATTAGAAGCGTTCTTTACGTCCCGTTATTTTATTATTATTTTTTCAACTTTTGTTCACTTATTATTATTATTGATACTCTCAATTTCATCATTTACATGTATTGGAGATTAAAGTAACATTCAAAAATTTAGAAATAATCTATGAGATGTCGACTATATATATTGATGGTAAGAATTTTTAAATTTTTTTTTTATTATTTTATAAAAGTAAAGGATATTAATGCTACTTTAAAATTTTTACGGATAATTTTTTAACGTAGTATTTTTCACATTTAAAAAAAATTTAAAGGGTATTAATGAAACTTTTAAAGTTTGAGAGTATTTTTGAAACACCAATAAAAGTTTGTATTTTTTAAATACATTCCATCCAAAATTAATGATAAAGATATTTAATTTTTTTTTTTTTTTAATTTTAAGGATATTATTAAAACTTTTTAAAAATTTTAAAAAGTATTTTTATAAAATTTAATTCTAATTTTGAGCTTCAATATGTTAATATAACCCCTAAAATAATTTAAATAACAAAAGAAAATAAAAAATAAACTATGATATAAGTTTGATATGTAACCTTATTTGACACGTAACATTGTTTGTTTTTATTGTAGTTTTTAAGTTTCGTTGTTAACTTAAAAAATTTTAGTTTTTTTGATGTTGATAATTTAAAAAAGAAAGAAAAGGCAAAAAAAACAAAATAAATGCACCAGCCGGGAATCGAACCCGGGTCTGTACCGTGGCAGGGTACTATTCTACCACTAGACCACTGGTGCTTATGAATAGTAAAGCATCATTTTATTTTATATATAATTGTTTTCGAAATATTGTTTTTTTCAATAAAAATTCTTAAATTAGTTTTCGCCTTGTTAAACTCTAACCTCCTGTTTGTTTATTTAATCCATTTCTTTTTTTTTTTCCTTTAATATTATTACTTTTATATAATTATAATTATTTTGTTTTTTTTATACGTGAAATGTTTTGTGTATGATTTAATTTGAATTTGACAATACAATGTCTTTTAGGTTTAATTTTTAAAGAAATTTAGCATGTTTATATATATATTACACACATCGTCATGGATCATAATTCAAGTATCATAACTTATACATCATCATATACTAGTATATGACATCATACGATACATCATAAATTGTAATTCAACTCATTTCTAGTTTATCTTATAATAAGGTCACTTACTTGATTAGCTTAAGCTGATGTCACCAATTTATCCTTATAAAAATTCGATTTTATCATTTGCATCAAAATTAACTTATCTAAACTCATGACATCAATTTCAAGTTTAAGTCTCTATATTTTATAATGCTTAATGTTAGACTTCATGTGAGAATTAGAGACTTTATATTAGAATAATTATATATTTATTTATTTTTACTTAGGATGATGTTTTCTTATTTCTACAGTTATTATTATTATTATTATTATTATTTAGTTTTTTTATTGATGAGCTCTCACGTTTATTATTATTTTAATTTTTTTTTATTTTCTTTTTAAAAAAAGAAGCTTATATTAGAAGTGAAAATGAATAGTAATTTTTCTTTTTCTTTTTGATGTGGATAATTTAAAAAGAAATAAAGCAGAAAACGCAATAAATGCACCAGCCGGGAATCGAACCCGGGTCTGTACCGTGGCAGAGTACTATTCTACCACTAGACCACTGGTGCTTATTGATTTTCCGGTGTCCTTTATATAATAATCTCATATTAAGAATATTATTATTCGTATATAATCATAATTATTTCGTTTATATTTTTGTTACATGAAACGTTTTGTGCATGTTTAAATCTGAATTTGACAGCTCATTGTTTTGTCGTTTAGTTTTCCAAGAAATTTAGCATGTTTATTGAATTGTTTTCTTATATATACATACTAATAATTCAAATGTAATATCATAATTAATTAATATTTATTTAGCTTGGAAATTATTTAATTAATCAGAAGAAAAATATGCATGTGTACAGCGTATCTGCCACGTAATGACAACTTATGGGGACCACATCATAATATTATTTTATTCTATAAACACAACTATATTCAATTATTCGAAGTATTCAATTTTTGTACTTTAGTGACTCAACTCTAATTTTTATATTATACATCTTGTCCTTGTATTTACATTTTTTTAGCGTTACTCTCACAACTTGAGGAGTTACTATCGTGTATAGAAATGGGTTGACAATTGAGGTTTCGACTTCGTAAGCCCGTCCGGAGAAGGTATGAGAGAATACATGGGTAGTTGAGGTCATGATGAGTGCATTTATCGTGTGTGGTAATGGCTACGACCCCACTAAATTAGGTCATTGTACTTTAAACTCGTCCGAGAGGGGGTGAGAGACCACATAGGTAAACTTAGTAGCTGACCAACATACGAGGTTGCTCCTTCAGACCTTTCGACTCTAAAGTAATTCTTGTGGAAAAGTCAAGCTAGTTAACATTGAGATGGTTAGAGACAAACAATATAATTAAAATATCTTTAAAAATAAATTAAAAATTTAGAGAGATTAAATGATTTTATAAATTTTGGAAAATTTAAAATCGTAAAAATTGTTAAAAATATGGACAAGTTAAATAAAATAAAAAACTTACACAAAAAAGATTTTCAATTTGATCATTCAATTAATTAAAAGATAAATAAAAGTGGGATAAAAAAAATTTAATTATAATATTAGAAATAATAATATTTTGATATATTTTTAAAAAAATATGCCGCCAACGGGAACGTGCCATGTTAGAGTTTTTTTTCCTTCAAAATAATAATAATAATAATAATAAATGTGTATATATACATATAATTAATTAATTTTCTTATTTTAATTTAAACATCCAAAAGCAATTAAATGTCATTCTTCTAAAATTTCACGTGTCACGATTTAATTTGTTCATGATGTTAATTTTTGATAAGGTAGCTTTTATTTGAGTGATTTAAAAGACATTAAAATTATTCTTTAAAATACTAAACTTCGAGGTAATTATTATCATTTTCACCAAAAACATCGTACGAAAAAAAAAAAACTTGATTGCTACACACGATACGAGTAGTCTCTATTTCCATGTTTCGAATGTTTGGAAGTAATTATCTGTTTCATGTTTGAGATGTTTCAAAGTAATTAGCTCTTTTCATGNTAATATTAGAAATAATAATATTTTGATATATTTTTAAAAAAATATGCCGCCAACGGGAACGTGCCATGTTAGAGTTTTTTTTCCTTCAAAATAATAATAATAATAATAATAAATGTGTATATATACATATAATTAATTAATTTTCTTATTTTAATTTAAACATCCAAAAGCAATTAAATGTCATTCTTCTAAAATTTCACGTGTCACGATTTAATTTGTTCATGATGTTAATTTTTGATAAGGTAGCTTTTATTTGAGTGATTTAAAAGACATTAAAATTATTCTTTAAAATACTAAACTTCGAGGTAATTATTATCATTTTCACCAAAAACATCGTACGAAAAAAAAAAAACTTGATTGCTACACACGATACGAGTAGTCTCTATTTCCATGTTTCGAATGTTTGGAAGTAATTATCTGTTTCATGTTTGAGATGTTTCAAAGTAATTAGCTCTTTTCATGTTTGAGATGTTTCAAAGTAATTAGCTCTTTTCATGTTTGGAATGTTTCAAAGTAATTAGTGGGGTTGAAATAAACGTCAAATTTCCTGTTTTAGTTATTAAAAAACATGTCTTCAAATTTCCCGCCTTTTTTAACAAATGTCACAACTATACTATGATACTATGAAGAGAGTAGATTATGTGACCTTCACGTGCATCATCCAACACACCGCTCAGAATGTACATTGAAGCAAAGACGAGACATGAGCAAGATAAAGGTAACAAGTAAAACAAAAGGGTCACAAATAGGCTGGTTGAAGGGGAAGGGTAGGTTAAAGATATTTAGCATTGAATTATAATTTAAATATGTATCATATTTGACATTTTATTATAGGCAAATATATTGTATGATTGAGAATATTTAATATTCCATCAGAGTTTACCTCATAATTGACTATTTATTATAAACAAATATCTAGCATTCCATTATTTCTATTATTTCTATAATGTTCATAGACGAAATGCTTCGTTTAGGATTTCGATCGCCATGGATGAAATGATGCAGAAGGAAAGAAAAAAAAAAAAAAAAAAAAANAGATTCCTCACCTCCAACGGTCGTGTTCCATGTTGGTTTATTTATATCCATATGGTATTTTCATTTTTTTTTATTCTTTCGAGGTCCCAATCGAATATAATAATGTAATTAATATAAAATTAATTAATTTTGGTTTAAAATAGCATAAAAAGGAATCTAAATTAACAAAAACAACATTTAAATTTAGTGTTTAATTTTTTTTTTAATCTTTCAAAAATTTTATTAATATTCTTAATTAATTTTGTTTAAATACATTTAAAAATTTCAAAAACAATCTTTTAACATTTAAAAAATATTAAAATATATATTTATGATTGCATTAGTACCATGTTTAAAAAATACTCATAAAGTTTAAAAAAATAACATTAATATTATAGAAAAAAAAGTTAACTAATTTACTTAAAAAAAAAAAAACTTAAAAGGTTAATATTACTTTTAAAATGTTTGAATATTTTTTAAATATGTATTAACATAGAGTATTTTTGAAATAATATTAAAAATTTAAAGATATTTTTAATAAACGTTAAAGAGTATTATTATTATTAATATTTTAAAAGATAAATGTAGATGTAAATAATTATAGATTATATATACTCTACGTAACAAATATCACGCTTCCGAAGCGTGTCCTTTGATCTTCCTGATTCATCACGTGGCATTGGCTAATCATGGGAGGCCGAAATGTACCGACTGTTTCTTCTTCTTCTTCTGCTTCGTTTTTCTTCCACTTTTGTTCCTCTGCATTGAGAATCAAGCCAAGTAATTCTCCTTCTGATGTCTTCTCCAACCGTATCAACTCCGGCGAAGGCCTCGTACGTCGTCTTGGCGTCATCGACCTCATTCTTATCGGTGTCGGCGCTTCCATTGGAGCCGGAATCTTCGTCATCACCGGTACCGTCGCTCGGGACACTGGTCCTGGTGAGTTATTGTCGTTCTTGTATGCGTTATGTTATTCATGGTTATATTATGTTATTCATGGTTATATGAATGGTTAGTCTTGTGTGTGCGAATGATTTCCGAGCGTAATGATTGTTCTATCTGTTGGAGTATGTGTTCATTTTCAATTCGGACTTTCAGTTTTTGGTTTTTTAATAAAACATTTCTCAATCTCTTATACCGAGTCCTTGGTGCTTGTTTCAGGCCGTATAAAGCTTTATCTAATACACAATCGGAAAATATTCTACATCTACACCTGTTAACGCATAAGACGTTAAATAGCTTAGTGTAACTGGTTCACCTGTGCAGCAGCCAGGTGTTTAGTGAGTTGTCTTTACATGTATATTTGGCTTTACAATTTTTGGATTTGTTGTTTTCTGAGCGTTAGATCATGTTACGCAATTTCGAATTCTCAGAGTTTCTGAATTGTTTTGTCGAATTTTAAATGGATGTTCCAGTTTATTCAACTAACATTTCATTTATCATAACTGGATGTGTGGATGTGGACCTCGTATCATGTTTTGTCGTTTAATCGTGATATTGATAGGGTATAGATGTGGTTGTAATTTCTTACACTCTGAAGGAACGTTTCTGGAATGTTCGTCTTGTAAACTTCTTTATGTTGTATGAGAAAATTTTACAAGCATTTTATTTTGATGCAGGAGTCACCATTAGTTTCATACTAGCTGGAGTATCATGTATCTTAAATGCACTCTGCTATGCTGAGCTAGCCACACGCTTTCCCCCTGTTGTGGGCGGTGCATATCTGTATGCATATACAGCATTCAATGAACTCACTGCTTTTCTTGTTTTTGCACAATTGACGCTTGACTACCATATTGGAATTGCTAGTATAGCGCGGAGCTTAGCAGGTTATACAGTTTCGTTTCTTGAGATCTTTCCCATTTTTAAAGATAATATTTCAAATTGGTTTGGAAATGGGAACGAGCTCTTTGGAGGAGTTGTTTCTGTTAATCTACTGGCTCCAGCTTTTGTAGCTCTATTGACCTTTATTCTGTGTTGGGGTGTTGGAGAGTTTTGTGCTATAAACTCCATCATGTCGTCATTAAAGGTATTCTTCTATTCAACTTATTTATTTAGTGGAATTTGATAGTATCTCATTCTTTCACAACGTATGCAGTACTTGTTATAGGAGAACAGAGAAGAAAACATTAAGGAAAAGAGAAATGCAGTACTTGTTATAGGAGAACAGAGAAGAAAAAAATTGTACACACCCTTCAAGAGGTGATGGGGACTGATGGGGACTGATGTGATGTCCCACATTGATTGGGGAGGAGAACAAATCACCATTTATAAGAGTGTGGAAACCTTCCCCTAGCAGACGCGTTTTAAAGCCTTGAGGGCAAGCTGTTAGGATCGATACAAGTTGTTAGGATCGCACAACAACGCACACGCTCGATCTAGATGAACACAAAGAGAAGGATAGAGAGAAGTTGCAAGGAGAACTCTGGCTAAAAGGATTTTTTATTGATGACTTCAGGCATGTACAACAAGAGAGTACAGAGAATAGAAAAGTACATTT
>NC_036649.1:3693598-3747454 GCF_002806865.2 Cucurbita pepo subsp. pepo | reverse complement strand
CATGGCTTTATATAGCCTCAAAATGAAACTATTAAAGGCATTCCAAAAGTTGTAACATTCACACTTTATGGCCATAATTAGCCATTATGTAAATGTAACCGAAATGAAATAAAAAGTCTTAAAATACAATAACTCTAAATTACTCTAAATTATAACCCACCCAAAATTTACAACAATCAAACTTTATTCTTCTTCAATGTAGCATGAATTGAAACATCTTTTGATAATTTTGACAACCTTTTCTTCACATCTTCATTGAAGTATATTGTATGATCGATGTCTCTTGGTTCATATCATATAGCCATTGACCAAGCTATAAATACAGGGAGCAGACTCCATAACTCAACACAAGCCTGAAAGGGAAAGCCCAAAGAGGACAATATCTGCTAGCGGTGGAACTAGGCCGTTACAACTGATTTATCCAAAGAAAGTCAAACTCTTCCTGTGGGAGCTCAGACACAATGCCGTCAATAGATATGATTGAATGCAACGCCATCCCCTATACATGACCTTATCCCCCTCCACCCCCCGCGGATGCATTAATTGTTTGGTTGGTACTTAGCTAGGGAAGTAAGAATGAAAGAATGAAAGCATACTTCCTAGCTCCATTTCCTTGAATCAAGGGGCCTTTGTTAGCGGAAGTCAAGTTCTATTCTATAACACGGCTCTAGTAGATTAGCAGATTAAAAAGGCATTATTTTTCAAGGTAGAATTCTAGGAATCTTATGATCTTCTGAGTAGGCAGATTTTGGACAAATTGAATAGAGTTGAAATACAGAACCGTTTATCCAAGATATTAAATAGGCAATAAGGTGCCTTAAGTGCTTACCTGTTTGAGCATTAGAAATACGAGACTTGGATTTCAGAATGTTCAAAAAGTGATCATATGCTTTGATAAATGATCTTGTTTCAACTTCAATAGCAGAAACAGTATAGAGTGGTTGTGCTTCCAATTTACCTTTTTTTTTCCCCATTAATATTTCAGCATGTTTCTCGAGTTTATTGGGAATATTAGTATGATATTCGTAAGGGTAGAATGATAATTAGTTAGAGGTGATTGGTTATGAATAGATGTAATTAGTTATCTTTGGGGTATTATCCTAATCCTGGGACATTTGAAGTGGTTTTGAATGATTTATGCAAATTGGGTAGGCTGGTAGAAGCATATCAAGTTTTGGGTATAATGACAACTATTGGAATATCCATGTCTGTAAACATTTGGACTATAATGATTGATGGATTCCGTCGATTGCACAGAACTGCTGATGCTTCTTCTTTAGTGAAGAAGATGGAAAAATCTGGCTGTTCTCCGAACATTGTGACATATACTACTCTGATTAAGGGATATATGGATGCACAACTGGTTAGTGATGCATTTGATGTTTTAAGTATTATTGAATTGGAAGGGCTTTCCCCCGACCGGGTTCTTTACAATGTATTGATTGATGGTCTTGCTAAGATTGGGAGATACGATGAAGCTCTCTGCATTTTCCTTAGTATGGATAAACAAAATATACTGCCCGACTGTTATACCTTCAGTTCATTGTTGAATACCATATGTTTATCCAAAAGNAAAAAAAAAAAAAAAAAAAAAAAAAAAAAAAAAAAAAAAAAAAAAAAAAAAAAAAAAAAAAGCAAGTGGTCTTGCAAATTAGTTTGGCTGATAGGTTAAGAAGGAGGTGGAAAAGGCCTAGATTTGGGTACACTCGTTTGATGAAGATTGTAAGAGTACAAGGCTGGAAGAATCACGACGCTCATTCTTTCACAATTTCTATACTCAATGCTTCTTATAAAAGAAAATCCACGCAAACATTAAGGGAGAAAGGAAAGACAACTAATTATAGATGGAAATCTCCCTTATTACTTATTTTCACAATCGATTGACATCTAATGAAAATATTTATGCAAAAACCTTTCCTACCCAAGTCTGCTTTTAATTTTTCGTTTGAATTGTGCTAATATCAGATATGAAGGATATGTAATGAACATTGGAAGTTTGGAACTTGTCTGCAGGTCATCATTGTTGTGTGTGTCATCTTCGTTGGTGCTTTTGAGGTTGATGTTTCAAATTGGTCTCCTTTTACTCCAAATGGTTTTCATGCAGTGTTAACTGGAGCTACTGTAGTATTCTTCGCATATGTAGGCTTTGATGCAGTTGCAAATTCAGCCGAAGAATCTAAAAGTCCGAGGGTACACTAAACTAAACACTTCCCTTTATGGTTTGACTACCACGATTCAATGAATTTTGCAAGTTCAAATAGCAGTATACCCTTTGGATGTCTTAAATCAATTAACTTTCCCTTTTTCATATTGTTTTGTTCAGAGGGATTTACCAATTGGCATAATCGGAAGTCTTCTCATTTGCATTGCTCTATATGTTGGTGTCTGTTTGGTGATAACTGGAATGGTTCCTTATTATCTTCTTGGGGAAGATGCTCCCTTGGCCGAGGCTTTTACATCCAAAGGCTTGAATTTTGTTTCTTTAATGATAAGTATTGGTGCTATTGCTGGACTTACAACGACTCTTCTTGTTGGTCTTTATGTTCAGGTAATTTATTTCAGATTCCGATAACTATTGAATGTGTTAATAATACTTACACATTTTTTTTTATGTTATGTCATTGTCATTGTCATTGATGAGACGTGTGAAACAGTCACGTATGTATCTTGGGCTTGGGAGAGATGGTTTGCTGCCTTCTATTTTTTCCAAAGTGCACCCCAAATACCACACTCCTATCACTTCGCAACTCTGGGTTAGTTTTGTAGCTGGCTTATTGGCTGGACTATTTAACGTGCACTCACTCTCTCGTATTCTTTCAGTTGGCACCTTGGTATGTTAGCTAATCTTTGATCCTAGATTTGCTTTATTAATTAACCTATTATGCAACTTAACCTCTACTTGTTGTTGCTTGGTTCAGACCGGCTACTCTGTTGTCGCGGCTGGTGTTGTCACCCTTCGGTGGAAGGATAAGACAGCCAGTCCGGCATCTTCGTCAACTTGGCGTGAAGGTCTCATCTGTATTATGGTAGTTGCTTGCAGTGGTTTTGGTGCTGGATTGTTTTACCGCTTCGGTTCACTATGGGTTTCTATGGTAGCTGCTGTTTTTGCATTACTTGCATCGATTGCTCTTCATCTTCGCCATGTGAGTTTAGTTTCCCTTCAGCTATTTTATTTATTTATTTATTTATTTATTTTTCACATTTGCTCTCAAGAGTATTCAGTTTTCTTGTAGGCATGGAGGATTATGAAAATTCTTAAGAGAGACTTGTGATAAGATTGAAAAATTATTGAGATTTTATTGAGATATAATATTTAGAGTATATATTATTTATAGAATATATCTCAGATTTTATTGAGATATAATATCTAGAGTATATATTATTTATAGAATATATCTAAGATATTATATCATAATATTATTTATTTATGATTTGATTTATAGTATATTTTATTTTATTCTGGTATTTAATTATTTTATATTTTCCTCATTTGTACTAGTTTGTATCCTATTTAAAGGATATTAATATCAATGATAATACACACCTTCCCAATTATATTTTTTATCTCATTCTTAACATGGTATCAGAGCACCGATCTTGGTATTCTTAAATATCAAAATTTTCTCTAGGGCGGAATCAGCCAAATACAACTTCAAAAATTCGGATGTTGATTCAACACATCCTTATTATATTCACCATTCTGATCAGCCAGGATATTCACTTGTTCCAATCAAATTAAATGGAACAAATTATCAATCCTGGAGTAAATCAGTTATGCATGCTCTCATTGTCAAAAAGAAAATTGGCTTCATTGATGGCACAATTGAAGAACCGTCTCAAGATGCAAATTCAATCGAATTTGAACTATGGAATCAGTGCAACAGTATGGTAATATCTTGGTTAACTCATTCAGTTGAAGCAGATATCGCTGAGGGTATTATTTACGCCAAGACAGCTCGTCAAGTGTGGGTTGATCTTCACGATCAATTCTCACAAAAGAATGGTCCAGCAATTTTTCAGATACAAAGGTCTATAGGAATGATGTCACAGGGAACCATGACACTGTCAGTATATTTCACAAAGCTCAAAGCACTATGGGATGAATTGGAAGCATACCGCACACCATTTACCTGTAATCAACGTCAAATACATATTGATCAACGCGAAGAAGACAAGTTGATGCAACTACTCATGGGACTCAATGAATCTTATAAAACGGTGAGATCTAACATATTGACGATGACTCCATTACCTAATGTGAGGCAAGCCTATTCATTACTTGTACAAGAAGAGATGCAGTGTCAGGTGACTTCTGAACCTACTGAGAATTTCTCGATTGCATCAGCAGTGCAGAAGAAAACAACATATTCAAAACTCGCGAAGGATAAATCATGTGAACACTGCAATAAAAGTGGTCATACAATTGATGAGTGTCGATTCCTTAAGTTTCACTGTAAATTTTGTGATAGAATGGGACATACAGAATATCAATGTCAACAGAAAAATAATTCTAGAAGGGCAGTACGATTCAATCAACGCAACAATCGAGGATATCGATCATCTGCAAATATGGCCGATGTTTCTCAGTTGAATACAGAAGAACAGTCACCTAATTCCATCCCAAATTTTTCTTCTGGGCAATTACAACAGATTGTACAAGCCTTATCTGCACTCAATCATCGTCCTTTTGGTACTTCTGATAATAACATCAATGTTGCAGGTTTGTTTCCAGTATCTGCATTATCTATTAACTCTACGAGTTCTAATCCATGGATTCTCGATAGTGGAGCTACAGATCATATAGTATCCAAAGCTTCTGTTATGACTGAACCAAAGGCTACCACCATATCTACAATAAATTTGCCTAATGGAGGGACAGCACATGTGTCACATACCGGCAATGTTTCTTTTAATCCTGACCTTAAATTAAACAATGTTTTATGTGTGCCTTCATTCAACTTAAACCTAATGTCCGTCAGCAAACTTACCAATGACTTGAAATGTTATGTGACCTTTTATCCTGATTCTTGTGTTATGCAGGACTTGGCTACGGGGAAGATGATTGGCTCGGGTAAACAATCCGGAGGTCTCTATCATATTTCTTCATCTCCAATCAAGTCTTCAGCAAATCAAGTATCTCAGTCATCTAATTTGTGGCATTTACGCCTAGGTCATCCTTCTCCTTCTCGTTTTAAATTTCTAGCTGATCAATTGCATCTTAATAATGCTACTCTTTCTCATAATTGTAGTATTTGCCCATTAGCAAAACAAACTAGGTTGTCTTTCCCAAAAAGTTCAATAACAACCCATTCTGCCTTTGATCTGTTACATTGTGATGTTTGGGGACCACATAAAATTCCAACCCATTCTGGTTTGCGTTTTTTTCTCACTGTTGTTGATGATTTTACCCGATGTACTTGGGTCTTTCTTATGCAACACAAATCAGAAGTACACCATTTGTGAGTAAACTTTGTTAAATTCGTTCAAACTCAATTTCATACTACTATGAAGATAGTTAGATCAGACAATGGGACTGAGTTCCTATCTTTGCAACCATTTTTTACTTCTTGTGGTATTGAATTTCAGCGCACCTGTGTCTATACTCCACAACAAAATGGAGTCGTAGAACGTAAGCATCGTCATATCCTAAATGTAGCTAGGTCTCTTCTTTTTCAATCACAGGTTCCACTTAATTTTTGGGGAGAATACATTTTAACGGCTGTTTATCTTATTAAATAGAACACCATCACCATTGTTATCTAACAAGACACCCTTTGAAGCACTCTACAAACGACCACCTACATTTCACCATCTTAAAGTTTTTGGTTGTAAGTGTTATGCAACTGTAGTACATCCTAAGCAAAAATTTGAACCTCGGGCAATTCCTTGTGTTTTCATAGGATATCCTTGTGGTCACAAAGGTTACAAGTTGTATGACATGCAATCTAAAAAATTCTTTATTAGTCGTGATGTTAAATTTTGTGAAGATGATTTTTCTTTTTCATCAGCTTCACAGACTTTAACAGTAGCTCCATCAACTCCCATTTTACCATTTCATGATCCACCCTACTCAAACATCCATTCTGATCCTTCGCCGTCTCCTCCGCCTCCTATTCCTTCTCCAAATTCATCAGTTCCAGATTCACCAGATTCACCCACTAAATCTGATCTTATCCCACCTGATACATTAGTTCCACTCCGACGTTCTACTCGTACCAAACAACCTCCAGCTTATTATAATGATTACGAGATGTCTTCGGGAGCCAATCATTTAACCTCTAGCTCAAGTCCCAACACTGGCACTAGGTATCCTCTTCATCATTACCTTTCACTCTCTCGTTTTTCTCCTACTCAACGTGCTTTTCTAGCTTTTATTACAGCCCAGACAGAACCTAAAACCTATGATGAGGCAGTTGGCAATCCACTATGGCAGCAGGCTATGAATGATGAAATTGCAGCTTTGGAACGTAATCATACTTGGTCTCTCGTTCCTCTACCACCTGGCCATAAACCTATTGGCTGTCGTTGGGTGTACAAGATTAAATACAACTCTGATGGTTCTGTTGAACGTTATAAAGCTCGACTGGTAGCAAAGGGATACACTCAGGTTGAAGGTGTTGATTACAAAGAGACATTTTCTCCTACAGCGAAACTTACTACACTTCGTTGCTTACTCACTATTGCCGCTGCTCGAAACTGGTTCACTCATCAGTTAGATGTTCAAAATGCCTTTCTCCATGGTAATCTAGACGAGGAAGTCTATATGTCTTTACCACCAGGTATTCGCCGACAGGGGGAGAATACAGTATGTCGGCTCCATAAATCTCTTTATGGTTTAAAACAGGCTTCTCGCAATTGGTTCTCCATATTCTCTACCACTATACAAAATGCAGGCTACACTCAGTCCAAAGCAGATTACTCTTTATTTACTAAGAGTAAAGGTACTTCTTTCACTGCAGCTCTTATCTATGTTGATGATATTCTGTTGACAGGCAATGATCTCAAAGAAATTCAACATCTCAAGACCAGTTTACTCGAGAAATTTCTTATCAAAGATTTAGGGAATTTGAAATATTTCCTAGGTATTGAATTTTCTAGGTCTAGAAAAGGAATCTTTATGTCTCAAAGGAAGTATGCTCTAGACATTCTTCAAGACACAGGTCTTACGGGAGCACGTCCAGAAAAATTTCCTATGGAACAAAATCTGAAACTTTCTTCAACAGAAGGAGAAAAGTTGAATGATCCAAGTAAATACAGACGGTTGGTTGGCAGATTAATATATTTAACCGTTACTAGGCCTGACATAGTGTATTCAGTTCGTATGCTTAGTCAATTTATGCATGAACCAAGAAAACCACATTGGGAGGCAGCTCTTCGAGTTCTGAGATACATCAAAGGTACTCCTGGTCAAGGACTTCTACTACCATCTGAAAATAACTTGAGATTACAAGCATATTGCGATTCAGACTGGGGTGGTTGTCGAACTTCCAGACGGTCTATTTCTGGGTTCTGCATTTTCCTTGGAAACTCAATTATTTCTTGGAAGTCAAAAAAACAAACCAATGTGTCCAGATCATCAGTAGAAGCCGAGTATCGAGCTATGGCAAATACTTGTTTAGAGTTAACTTGGTTAAGATACATTCTCCAAGACTTAAAAGTTTCACTGTCCGAACCAGCATTATTGTACTGTGATAATCAAGCAGCATTACACATAGCAGCCAATCCAGTTTTTCACGAACGTACGAAACACATTGAAATAGATTGTCATATAGTTCGAGAAAAATTACAAGCTGGAATCATCAAACCGTGTTATGTTTCGACTAAAATGCAATTGGCAGATATTTTCACTAAAGCTTTGGGAAGACATCAATTTTATTTTTTGAAAGACAAGTTGGGTGTGATTGACATACACTCTCCAACTTGAGGGGGAGTATTGAGATATAATATCTAGAGTATATATTATTTATAGAATATATCTCAGTATTATATCATAATATTCTTTATTTATGATTTGACTTATAGTATATTTTATTTTATTCTGGTATTTAATTATTTTATATTTTCCTCATTTGTATTAGTTTGTATCCTATTTAAAGGATATCAATATCAAGGATAATACACACCTTCCCAATTATATTTTCTATCTCATTCTTAACAGATTTGTTGGGAGAGGAGTCCCACATCCCCTTATTAAGAGGTTGATCATGGGTATATAAGTAAATGATACATCTCGATTGGTACGAGGCATTTCGGGAAAGCCATAAGTAAAGCCTCAAAATGGACAAATATCATATCATGGTAGGACGTCGTGGTTCCTAAAAAAAAATTGATGTTAACAAAAAAAAATAAATTTAAACAAAAAATTGATAAATAGNAGCAAGGTGGGAAATTGTGTATACTTGATTGAAATTGAAGGAACCATTCTTCCAGTTGCCAGGATCGAAGTGTGCCAGGATCTATGGTTTCGTTTGAGAATTTGTAGAAACAATCTGGTTTGGTTTTCTCTGTTCTTAACTCTTGTTCAACATCCTTCTTCTCAGATCTATGGAGATGTGCTAGGATTTCCTTGCCCGGGAGTTCCCTTTGTGCCGGCCCTTTGCATATTCTTCAACATGTTCCTATCTGCTCAGGTACAATACAAGCCCATCCCCCCGACCATGCTTTATCGTTTAAATCATCCTTTAGTTTCTTAAGTTATTGATTGTAGTTCAGTTCATCAGCTTTTCAACCCTTCTGTTCTTTCAGTTACACCAAGAAGCCTGGGTTAGATTTGTGGTGCTCAGTGTCATTACAGTCATCTTTTATGCATTTTATGGGCAGTATCATGCCACCCCGAGTTTGGAAGGTTCTGAGATTTATTTTCCGGTTCCAGGTTAGGAAGCTCGATTTTTTTTTAATGTTGTGGTCCTATGTCTTATCTTATCGTACATTGATATTTGTCTTGTTGTCTAACCCCCTTGTACATAGTGTAATACTCGAAGTAGCGTAGCGTTGCAGTTAAATGAATCATTTGAGAGCTCCTATTAGGACGGTTTGGCATAAAGTAATATAGATGACCATGAATACGAGTGGTACGCGAATAAGATGTCTAGAAATGATAAATGTATTAGAACAAAAGGTTTGTTGTATTTGATTCTTATCTTCTTATTTCTTTAATAAAATTATTATATAGATTTTATGATAATAAATAGAATTCAGTAGTGCAATTTTAGTTGAATAGTTAATTGTAATTATTAAAATTTCTGTAAATAAATTGGTTTAACAAATTAACAAATTTAATTGAACAGTTATTTATAATTATTAAAAAAATTATAAATAAATTAATTTTAATTAATAGATTATTAACTAATAATTTCATGAGGTTGGTCTCTCAAATGAGCACGCAACTCCAAATTATCTTTTTCTCACGTGCTGCAATCCTCTTTGTTGTTGCCCCCGATTTTGTTTCTTCATTTTTTTGTTTATCATTTGTTCACTTTCGTTAGTTATTCTTGAATGCACTGTTATAGATTGTTGACGGTAAATAATCCTTTCCGTTTTTCGTTCGTTTTGGTACACGAATAGAGTTAGGACTTGACCTCTTTTATTTTTCTCAACTCTTCGATCCTCATTGCAACACCAATTTTACGAGGAGCCTCTCGATGTGATTGTCATTATAGGTCGTTGGTTTCAACTATTAATGTTATTGTCGTTTGGGAGTCGTATGAGGGAGGATCTGTCTGCAATACTGGAGAACTTGGAAACATATTTGGGTTGCAATATGGTGGAGTTTTCCGTTAAGTAGAATTGACTCGGTGTTCTAGTTTTGTTAGACCGGACGATTCGATTCAGTTAGATCTGTTTCGATCTAGTTTAGTTGAATTGGTTTGTTTTGTCATTTTTTCTTGTTTCAATTCAATTTTCAAGGTCAATACACCTCAATACCTTTTATCTCGACTTTCATAGATTAAACTGATTTAAGATGTTTTGGTTAGAGTTTGACAAGTAACTTCTAGTTAAGCGGAGATTTGGAATGGAGTAAGAATTTGCTTGCGATCAATCTAAGGGATATGTGGATTGGTTAGGGTTAGATAGGTAAGCCTTTGATTGATATGTAGATTGAGACCTATCTTTGTGCATAAATTGAATAGTAAGGTGTAAAATGATTTTCTGATGGGCTTAAATTAGCAACCAATGTTACTAGAATCTAGGTTTTGATTTTGGCTATATGTTGATTTGCTATGGTTTTTTAGAACTTATTGTTGAATGGCCAGAGTCTATGTATCAGTTAGGGCCGAGCTAGACGATCTTAATCCAAAGTAGGTCATTAGTGAGTCACCATCTTTGAAAAGAAAAATTGGTCCCTTGATTTATAATATTTAACTCTTTGTGTATGCACATCTAACCTTGACGGAAAGGTTTTTTTACCGAAAGGCAATTAATTGCTTGTGTCAAGTTAATTGAACGGCTATGGGCATAACTACCCTACACGTTGTTAGAAGATCATCACTAGTAATGTGTGGTCTATATTGTTTAGCCTCTACTATAAATACTAGTCCAGTTTTTTTTTTTTTTATCTCAAGTGAAGCTAAGTGTAGTAGTTTCTACATAATGTCTCGTAATATGTTCTTGATTGGTTTTGATAAAAAGTGCGAGTGTTTCCCACAAAAGAGTTGTGTTCAACAATTTGATATCAGAGCACAGTTGTAGTAGGTTGTCTGATCTCTTGAAACTCTTATTTTACTTTATGGTTGTAGTTCTGGCTAATCTTTCCTGAGATTATTAGTGAGCGAGTTTCTTCATGTCATGGGTAGTCTGACTCTACAAGTTTTGTGTCAAAAACTAGCTTGTTTCGTATTATGGAGGTACTGCCAATATGATGGGTGATCTCCAGTCAACGAAGAAATCAAGAAACTCAGTAGTAACAATTATAACATGTAGGCAACATGCATGATGTCCTATCTATAAAGACAAAACCTTTAGGAGGTTGTTGGCTGAAGCAAATTTACTTCTCCAAAGGAGGATGCTAATAGTGTCTTATGCAAATGGAGAATCAAAGCAGATAAGACTACAGTTGAAGAAGAGATGTTGGAGCACATTCAAGATGATATGATGCCGAAAGAAGCATGAGACATGTTTGTGGCGCTTTTCTCAAAGAAGAACGATATGAGACTACAATTTCTAGAGAATGAGTTGTTATCAATCTCACAACACGACATGACAATTGCTCAATACTTCTCAAATTCAAATCGATCTAAAGAGAGATTACTAAACCAGATCCATTATCCATTATCGGAGAAGCTCGAATGAAGAGGATTATCATTCACAGATTGCAACCATAATACAGAAATTTCATTATTGCTAGAGTAGTATGCTCAACCATCACCTGTAAGTTTGAGGATTTGCTAGCCAACCAAGAAGTTATCACTAAGCAAATGAGAGACATCACGTTGAAGAAGGAAGAAGAAGCGCTTTACAAAAGAAAATACTGACAAAATACTGACAAAAGTTGAAAATACTGACAAAAGAAAAAGTCGACAACAAGAATTGTCAAGGAAATAGATTTGAAGGTATTTGCTATTATTGTAGAAAGAAGCACCACAAGTATAAGAAAAAGTCTATCGAAAGCAATGTAGCAGTCTTCAAAGAATGAGATAGAGGATGAGTGGGATGCAAAAGTACTATGTGCCATTGAAGAAGACGAGCTAGTATTCTTGGCAATGATGAGAGAGCACACCGATCATGAGAATAACTTGATCATTGATTCAAGATGCTCAATGAGGGAACGTTATTTAGGCTCCTCCCTCTCATACGCCCTCGATTAAGTAAGAAACAGGAAAAGGAAAAAATCAAAACCCGCTTCTCATTGAGGTTACCACCATTTGTTGTATGTGATCACTGACGTCACTATAAAAGTTGATTTTTTAATGATCTAACTTATGCTCAAAGTTATTTTAACCCTCTTAAGATCAGTACCAAACACGACCATTTTAAAGGCTTAATATTATTTTACGGGTTACTATAGGTTAAATATGATAATATATAACACTCTATCCTAGAAGTTTTCAAATACGACCTTGGTTTCATTGTTAGGACCTACTTTATTCCTTTGTAGTCAAAAGTTCAAACGTCTTCTCACATTATATTATACCACAAAAATATCTTAAGATTCAACGCATACTGATATAAACCAAGATATCAATCATGCGATATAAATTTCAAGAAAGATGTAAAAAAAATGTTGTTCAAATTATCACAAAATGTTACCATTCAAGATGCGTTAAAGAAGAATCAAGTTTCATTTATTCTTGGATACTAAAGAGCATTTGTGCTTTCCTTTAACCAATAACTAAGTTTCCATGTACTTCTATATAACTTAGATTGGATGTTTAGAATTATTGACGCTTGACATGATCAATCTTGCTTGTCAAGTGATCTCAATCAAATATTCTTGACATGAGATATTTGATCAACACGGTAATCTGAATGACTAAGTGTTTTTACCTTTTTATTTAGTCAATGACTAAGTTTTTTTGCAATTCTACGTAGTTTAGATTGTATGTTTAGAATCATTCAAACTAAACAAGATTGATCTTACTTATGGAGTGATTCAAATATCAAACAAGTGTTTTTGACTTAGATATTCAATCAACAAGATATGTAGTGATTCCTTGCTATTTGGTATTAGAGGTTTCTCTTGGATTGATTCCTTATCACATACTTATTCAATTTTATTATATTTTTTAAAATACAAAAACCTACGACCAATTCATGTCTAGCCTGATAGCCTGACATATAAGGCAGCGGTTATTTATTTATTATTATTATTATTATTATTTTAATGTTGGAAGGTTTCATTAATAAGAATCACGGTGTTCCAAATGTTCCAACTGGACCTATTACACGATCCAAGGTGAAGAAGATTCAACAAACATTCATTTTTTATCTACAAAATTGGATCGGCTCGGTTCAACCATCATTTCTAGAATTAGAAGCTGATACGATTGACGAAGGATAATTGAATATTTGCACGGTTGAAGTTGGAAAACTTTAAAATGTCTTTGAACCTACACGAGTAAAACCCAATAGATTTCATTTTGTCTCTTTAGCCACTCAACCTAGTATGTCAGAAGATTTTATTGTTTTTTTTCGTTTTCATTTTGCAATGGTCAAATGGCCAAAATTGACTTCGTCTTTCTTAGAGATTAAAAGGGGATCAGGATTGAATCCCGGTCACAAACGTCTTTTGTCAGAAGACTATAACTATCCACAATATGTTATGTAAAAATCATATTGGTGAATGAATGAAATTGAGATCTCGAATTGAGACATTTTCTTTAGAAATCTGAACATCAATTTTGCCATTTCTAAGTTTTAAGCAATTCTTGGGGTAGAATTGCATCTGAGCCCTTTGATTACCCCTTGATCAAGTTAGATGGTGAAGTTACTCAATTTAGAATAAGATTCCTAATTCTAGCCTTATCTCTTGATTGATTCAAATTTCTAAGTTTCAAGTAGAATTGCATCGGAGCCCTTTAATTACCCATTGATCAAGTTAAATGGTGGAGTGACTCAATTTAGAATAAGATTCCTAATTCTAGCCTTATCTCTTGGTTGATCCAAATTTCATAGGAGGGGGTGTTAATTACTTTCTTGTTAAAACAAAAACTTATCGTTGGAGCGAAGATTAGTGTTATTTTTATCATTCATCCCTTGTTCTAAAATTGAAAATTGTTGATTTAACAGAGGGATTGAAACTTTGAAGATATTAAAAAATGAAATTAAAAAATGATTATATCTTAGACACCAAATTACAAATATAAATGGCTTAGAAGAATGAAGGCTCAGCCAATCAACTGAAATAGCTGCTGCTTGTGCTGCTGAATGACCCCCACCCTCCTCCTCCTCCTCCTCCTCTCAATCTTTTTTCAACTGAAGCCATCCTCTGAAGCTGTATTTGCTCCCTGAACTTGGCTATGAACTCGCCCGCCTTCTTGTCGACCTCGAAAGCCCCCGACTCCGAATCTCCGGCCATACTTGAACCAGCTTCTTCATCTGAACTTGCAAACAAACTTTCATCCTCCCCCTCAGAGTCATCTTTACTATCATCTGCCACCACACTCTCTGTCTCTTCCTTCTGCTCCTTAATCCCCAAGAACGTCGTCTTCGGAAAACGATTCATATTACTAGCATTCGGGTTAACAACATCAGGCCATCCGTGTCCCGTTCCATCTTCTCTCATATATGGTGGTGACATTCCACCTTCTTCAAACTTATTCCCTATAATGTCATCTTGTTTAACTTGCTTTCTGTGCATCTCTTGAGCTTTCATATCCTCCATGGCAGCTGCATTTGCTCGAATTCTTCGAACCGATTTTCCTTGGGATAAAGCTTTCGGAATACTTGCGAAATTCCTGTCCGAACGTGGCGAACTCACCACGGATTCATTGCACTCGGATGAGTTTTCTTGTTCAATCAGAGGGTCTTCAGAGCTCCCTCTACTGTTTTCAGACACAGAACTCATACTGTATTGTCGAGAATGCAACGACTTATAGGAAATGTTACTGAGTGACGACATTTTACGGTGCTGTCTCGTCGTCGATGACAACGAAGAAGAGAGGGAACTAGTTTGTGATGACTGAGATAGATTAGAATGAAGAGATCCTGATTTTTTCAGTGATTCAAATTGAGTTTCATCAATGGAGGGAGGTCTAAAATGGGAAGGGCGAAGAACAGCATTCCCAAATCCTCTCTCTCTAATCACCTTCTTTCCAAATTTCTCACGCAATTGAAATGAGGACATTGATGCAATTGCAGTCTCATCAAACTTCTCCTCCAAATTCACACAACAATCATCACCAAATTCACTGTTTCCTTCACAATTATTCTCAGAGCTTCTGGGTGAACTTTTAGAACTCAAACAAGATTCATCACCACAATCGAATTCGACATCGTCGGATTCAGTAAGACTCGATCTCAGACTCCTAACAGGCAAACCTAGAGGTTTATAATTTACAATGCCTCCTGATGAACTACGGTTTGTTTCAGGCACAACCACCACAGATCCACCACGAGTATATCTCGATTTACAAGCATGAGCGACATTATCAGTATCAGCAAATTCATAAGAGTTTTCGTACCTTTTTTTCGGTATTGAGTAACGGAGTTTTTCCTGGTGGCGAGATTGCGCATTGAAATCACTCGCAGATCCAAGTTTCGGCTGAATGTACAGAACTTCACTCACTTTCCTTTCATCAGAAACACCAAAATCGTCAACATCATCAAAAATTGAAGCGACGTAAAGCATCTTAGACAAATAAGACTGCGGATTCTCAAAACTGGAGTAGCGAGGTTCGTCTACATTCATCTGGTTGTTCCTTGTGCTGAAGAGACCATAGGAAACAGCAATGCCGACGAACATGAGGTGAAAAAGCTCCCAGAATTTGGTGAACAAAGTGTGATCGACGAAATGTGGAGCTTCGGAAGGGAAGAGAGGGAGGAGGAGGAGAAAAAAGCAGAAGAAGATGGATTTACAGAGAAACTGTGCGCAGGAGTTGGCTGGTGGTTGTGGAAGTGGAGAATGGGGGAAATGGAGCTTCGTGAAGGGGCTAGAAGCTGAAGACGCCATTGATGAGGATTGGTGGAGAGCTGTGGAATTGGGATTTTGAGGTTTGAGAGAAAATGTTGATGAAGAAGAAAGGAAGACTTGAAGAGAAGGTAAAGTTATTGCTTCCCATAAACACAACAATTCTATTATTCAAACACTCTCTGCAACGCTTCCCTTCATCAAATTCTCTCTGTTTTTTTTCCATTAAAGTTTTTAAATATTCATATATTTTATTTTATACAAAACTATAAATTTTAATAATATTTTTAAACTTTTAATTTTTTTTTCTTTTTAAATATCTAGTAAAAATTATTAATATTTTCTTTAAAAAAATACGGCGAACTTTATAATATTTAAACTTGATCTCTAATGAAATTCCAAGGACTAAATTTGAAAATTTAAAAGTTTAGAGACTAAATTTGTAATTTAACCATTTTTTAAAAATCGTGCAGAGATTCCAATATCAAAAGTATTTTAATTAGTTGAACAATGCTCAAACACATACCATTACTGTTGAGGATTGTTAGTAGAGAAGTCCTACATTGGTTAGCTAAGGAGAAGTCGTGGATTATAAGTAAGGAATAGTATCTTCATTGAAGTGAAGCCTTTTGGAGAAACCAAAAGCAAGGTTACGAGAGTTTTATGCTCGAAGTGGACGATATCGTACTATTTTAGAGGTTTGTAATTCCTAACATGGTATTGTCAATAGAATCCTCAAGTGTCGAACAAATAAAATGTGAGTATGTTTGTACAAAACCTCATAAGAACTCTAATCAAACAGCGTTGTTAGGGTCATTAAGTGTGTAACAATCTAGATCTCAGGTCATTAGGGTTCCTATGAACTTAACCGAGCTCAACCCAACTATAAAAGATTTGAACATAAGAATCAAAGTTGCTTGATTATCAGACATGAGAGTCAGATAATTCGAATATGAGAATCACATTGGGTTAGTGACTCAAGCAACCTTTATAAATAATGAATTGAACCCCAACTCAATTCAACTATAAAATATTTGGATGAGGTGATTTCGAGTAATTAGAATCATTTAACCAAAATTTTATTTTTAATAAAGTAGACTATTAATATAAATATTTATTTATTTATTTTCAAATCCTAATATATACTTTCAAAAATTACATTACATTAGAAATAACTCAAAAAAGATTATAGGATTAAAAAATAAAATACAAATTAATCCATTCGACCTAAACTAATTTTTAAAAAATTAATAAATCAACTTAACCTATTAAAAAGTTTAATTATTCAAACCAAATTATTAGATTAAGTTTAATTTTAAAGACAACTTGCATTTTGAACACTCCTAGAATCTTGTGTTTGCTTGAACATGTGTGCTTTCCTAGCTCAGTTGGTTAGAGCGTAAGGGCGTTTTGAACACTCCTAGAATCTTGTGTTAGCTCAGTTGGTTAGAGCGTAAGGGCGTTTTGAACACTCCTAGAATCTTGTGTTTGCTTGAACATGTGTGCTTTCCTAGCTCAGTTGGTTAGAGCGTAAGGGCGTAAGCGGGAGATCTTGAGTTCAACTTTCAATTAAAAAAGTACTAATAAAAAAAAAAAAAAACTAAATTATAAATTTAATTAAAGTTTGTTTATTTGGCTCTTAAAATTTTCAATGTTTTTAAATGGACAGATACTAATAAAATAATTAGAAGTCTAAGTTAATTTTTTCAACCATTTTAAATTCCTATTTATAGGATTATTAGACACAAAATTTTGATAATCAAATAGACACAAACCTTCCAAATTTAAGAGAACACCCACAGCTATTAACAAATGTGTCAACACAAATGAGTTTCCAGACACTTTGGCCCTCAACAATGATCCTGCACAACAATTTTGTTGATAAAAATGTTAATTTCACTGATTAAAATTTAAAATTCCCTTCAATAAACTTAGAATTAACCGACTCCTGAAACCAAATACAAAAAGGAATTGGGTTTTACCAACTTGTTTAGGGTATAGAGAAACGAGTTAACCAAAAAGTATCATAACTTTTGTTGAACACCCAGAGCTCAAACCCAAACTTCTCCCTAGCAGCCTTTTTTTTTTTTTTTTTTTTTTTTTTTTTTTTTTTTTNTGGAAACCCTCAAGTCATTGTTAATATAGAAAATATTCAGTAAACTATTTGGCACAATTACAATATGTCACATTCAAAAAAAAAAAAAAGAAAAAAGAAAGGAAGCCATTATTCCAAAATCTTGCACCACTTCATTCATTAATGGATTGAAGTTTGTAGGAGCTGTTCTTGTGAGCTTCCCAGCAGCTGTTGCCATTACAACTAACAACTCTTTCTGTTTCAGATTCACCACATCTGCAGACTGAACAACATTGCATCAAATGAGCTAACTAACAACAGGCACCAGTTTTCTTTTTGTTACCCAATAAATAGTTTTTCTTATATCATATCATTTTTAGTCCTTGTTGTTTCGTTTGTCATTTAATTTAATCCCCTATGATTTTGCTCAATCCCACAAAATCGTCCTACTTGTCGTGCTTTCTTTGGAAAACGGACAATATCGATGGCTGAAGAGATTGAACCAAATCATAGGTATTGAATTGAAACATTTAAAACCATACGGATAAAAGTGAAACCAAGCACAATAATCATGGGGTAGAAAATCGCAATTCAACCTAAATATTTACAAGATAACTTCTCATCCAACCTAAATATTTACAAGATAACTTCTCATCCAACCTAAATATATGACTTTCATAGTTGAATGGGTGGAACTCACTAATCCCAAACGTGAAGAGAACACAAATCTGATCCACAGAATGTGTTAAAAGAGTTTCATAAAACAGAGCAGATGAAACCATACACGATCTAAGGATAGCCACAACTATGAACAAGCAGAGTTTTCATGTTCGTATAGTTCAATAGTCTAAACTCTGGAATAGAGTATCGAACATCGACTCGAGATGTGAAATCATGCTTCCACATTATATTTTGCTACCTCATTCAGACCAGAGATTGGGATGGTTTAGAAGAAAAAGGGCTTCCAGTTTGCACTTATAAAAATATGCTATTACAGTTTATTAAGTGTTTTCTTTCTTTTTTATTTTTATTTTTTCTATTGGTTTTAGAATTTTCAAAACAATTTTTGAAAAAAAAAAAAGCATAATAGCTCAGTCACTAAGTTGTTTCTATTCCCTCAAAGAGTGAATCCGAACGGATAAAAGCACCTTTCACGTTGTCAAAAATCATCCTAAATTCCCTGCATGTCCTGATTGAAGCCAAAAATATTAAATGTTGTATGACTTAACAAAGCTTACCATTCAGTTCAGCATTTTTCTTTCCAAAGTACAAGTGGAAATTTATGTATTGGTCATTCTTGTCTCGAAGTTGTTTTGAATTTTCTGTTACCATGGTAGTTTGATTATGAAATTTCTAATTCAAAATTTGTTTCCTTTCTGGGGATAAGAACCTAGACCATGGAGTATTGGCTTCACCACAGGAGAGTTTTTTTTTCATACGAGGTGGGGGGAGAATCACATTGGNGTTATGAAGGAAAACCTACGCTGTCTGTTGAACACCAGCTTGTCGTATCAACTGAGAATAAATATATTCATCAACCCTTTGCTTTGCCAGTGCTACCTAATAACCATCCACATAAAAATTCAAAATGAAGACCCTTAACCAGAAAATGAAAGAAATACACACACACACACACACACACATATATATATATAGATAACTTGTTTCCATTGTTTAACGCTCAACTGAAAAAGATGGTAAATTATTCTGCTCTTATATCAGTTCGTATCTTTCATCAGTCACTTCAAGGTCAACGTATTCAAAACGAACAATAAGCAAACACAACATAAGGAAACATAAAGGAGCACAAAAACCGATACACTATCAGTGTTAACTGTTAGTCATTCAATTATTTATTTATTATTATAACAACTATTTATTCCGTATGAACATTCAACTAAGAATACATCCACACACCCATTAGAAAAAGTATGTTTAGGTAATCATTATCAAATATACAGCATTATCGAAACTCAATTTTTAGATCTTAAATTTTTAATCAATACGCTTTTGGTAACAATGATTTTGCCATTACAACTTATCGGTAGAATCTTTTTATTTTTTATGATTATCACGTGCTTGACAATATCTTTTTCAGTTTCAAATATTTCAACAGCCCCAGCTTACTTATAAAAATCAGAGAAATAAAACCCAAACAGTTATGCCTGTAATATATGATTATCGAAACTCAAGTTTAATTGCATATTTACGAATTAGTCAGTTCATGAAACTTAAAATAAGAGATAAAGTCATGCCTGTTCAGCACTTCCACCAAATTGTATTTGCCTGTAATTTTGTTCACCTCTCCCACCACAAACCTGTAAAGAATAATGCAAGGATATAGATAGGAATTGAATTTCAGGATCTTTCATAGTGAAATAAAACTGCTTGGTTTTCTGACCTTGATAGTAGCCCCAGATTCATTTCTGATTCTTGATATGTTGAAGCCACCAATCCCGATCAACCCACCCACCAATGTCTCCGATATCAACATCTCGAAGGTTACATAATTAACTGCAAGATTGGTTTTCCTAAAGATGATGTGGTTAGAAGAAAAAATATTAAAACTTCACAGACACAAAAGACAGAACCAGAAATGATTTATTTGATACAGAAAACCACTGAATAACCTGAGGTTGGATCAATATATGACTGTGGCGGGTGCATTGCATTGTAATTATATGTTGGGCTAACAGAAATGACTTGCCGAGGTGGATTTACCCTGAAATTGAATTCAGCCCCAAATCAATACAACATTAGAAAGAAAAAAAGGATGCCAAGATTTGACTGATTTCAAGAGTCTTCTTCGGCAATTATATCTTGTACTCCACAAAATGAGTAGTTTATGTACAAGTTTCAGAACTGCATGTGAATCAAATAAACTCTCAAACATTGTTCAATATAGGACCTTAGCTGATTGCCTATCTCCTCAAGAGCCTTCAAAACTGCAGGAACATCCCCTGATATCTGAGTTCCAATCAAAACAAAATCAATCCTTAGTGACATCTTAGATATCTCAAAAAAAGAGATTAGATGGGACGTGATGTGATAACAAGACACCACAAAAAGTAGCCTAGCAATGTGAGAATGAGCATGAAATTTTGCATAAAGTTCAATAGATGATTTGATAAACATTATGCACATTTAGGAACAATTGAACAACTTGAAATTAAAAATGTATTGGCAAGTAAATTTTAGAAGTTAAATTACTTAACAAGAACTGTATCTTGAAGAATAAGATTGGCAGAAAATTTGAGCAACCTTCTCATTGCTAAGACCAATTTCCATTCCCTTACTACTTCACAGGGTCTTCATTAACAAAGCAAAATCTGAGAAAGCAGCAATGCAGTACCCCAATCTTAAAAGAAACAATGTAACTTAACCAAGCCCCTCTTGGAACTCCTGTTCTCACAAAGAAAGGGCGCTAAAACCTATAAATAGTAGTAGTCTGGTATAGATTTCAGAGTGAAATCACAATATTCCATAAGAAACAAGATCTTCTAGAATGAAGTGTTCAAGAAATATGATCCAGATGTACGACAACAAAATCTATTACTTCCATCTCATTATAAGACAACATAGATACAAATCAAACTGGGAAGGAGCAATAGAGACTGCAAAGAAGAATCAGAAATGGGTAAAAACAATGGTGCATACACTTCAGTAAGCTGACTTGCACTGAACTATAAATTTGAGCATTACAAAATTCACCAAGTGTGTGAATATTGTAGGAAAAAAACTGCAGATGAGAAGAGAACTTGCAAAATTTCTAAATCATGGCACAGAGTCCACTGGTTACAGAAGGTTCTGCACAGTTGATTTGTAATAATAAGTTTGAATTTCGAAGTAGGAAGTCGATTCTGTTAGCAATCCACAATTCACTCTCACTCTCTAGCCAGCAGCCGCCCCATCTCCCACTGGCAGCCATACCTCACCCTTTGTGAAAGGGCCAAATACTTTGTTTTATAAGAAACCGAGTTTTAATTGAGAAAAATGAAAGAATGAATAAGGTCATAAAAATAACAACCCATTAAAAAAAAAAAAAAGTACAATAAATGATAAGACCTAGATGATAATTACAAAAAACCTTACTCATGGCCCAAAGCAAGGTATTAAACAAGGTATTGGACCTAACAACCTCCGATAACTCCCCCAAAGGTCTATCAGAACCTCTAAAAAGCCTTACAATCCTCTCAATCCAAAACCCCTAAAGAATGAAGCAGGCATGCCAAAGAAAAGTATGCTTCGGGGAGAAAACAAAACCTCTGCCATCCAAACCATACAATCCCTACTTCTCCAAACTAATGAGACTCCAAACGCATTCTGAAACTTGGAACATATCAATTGAGCATAATTGCAACCCAAAAGGATATGGTCAAGACTCTCTAATGCACCTTTGTGATGGGAGCACTACTATAATCCCAAAAAGAAGGGAAAATGTCTTTGCACATGGTCTAAAGTGTTCGCTCTTCCATGCAAGACTTGTCAGGCAAAGAACTTAACCTTCTTGGAGAACTTAATCTTCCAGAGAAAAGAAAATGAAGGGATGATCGAAGGAGAGAGAATGAATAAGAAAGAAGAGAACTAGAAGAGAAGCCCGAGGAAGGAGAAGGGGGCAAAAGATGAGAAACACTCCTACCCTGAAGAACAAGGATATCCCTCATAAGTAGGAACAAAGGGTTAGCTTCCAACAACAAACTCAAAGGTGACGGCTGAAGAAGAAAAAATCCCTTCTGAAGGCAGCAAACCAAAATAGCTCTAAAATAAGAGTCTGAGCCCTCCCCAGTCAACATTTAAGAAATTGAGAAACGAAAGGGAAAACCAAGGCAATATCTTTCCAAAGGTTGAGCGCATCCGCCTACTACCAGATACCCACTCAAAAGAACGAGGGTTGTACTTGCTCACAGTAAGTTTGTGCCACAAAGCCCTAGGCTCCCTAACGAAACACGGCAACCATTTGGCCAACAAGGTCACATTAATTAGTCGAAGGCTATCTATACCCAAACCCCCAAACAACAAATGTCTAGAGACCACCACAAAATTGACTTGATGAGATCCTCCGCCCTCCTCAACTTCCTGCTCATGAAATCTATAATAATCTTTTCCAAGCTTTTGTTGATTGGCACAGGGTATCTAAAGAGAAAAAAAAAAAAATAATGTCCGAAAGAGACTCCTCAAGTTATGAACATAAGGAAGTCCAAGGTCTGATGAAGGCAAAGTACTCACCTCACAGCTCACAAAAGATGCTCACGCATTCAATTTTGACTGGTCGCAACAATTAATGGCAATATTGTTGCTCTTTTGTTTTGTTAATATTTAGACTAGACCTTGCTTCAAAGCATGCTAGAAACATGGGAAGAAACTTCCCAGAATAAAAGAAAAGAGTATCATCTACAAACTTGAGGTGCATAAGGTGAGGCCTCTTCCTTCCCACAAGGAAACCCTTTTCCACCCCAGTAGAGACCAACCAACATAGGACATTGACAACTAGTATAAAGAGAAAAGGGGAGAGAGGGTCTCACATTGCATAAGTCCCTAGAAGAAAAATTTCTCCCTCTGGGCATGTAGGTCATTCCTCACAACTCATCATCCTAGTCCTCCACTTATACTGAAACCCCTTTTTCAAAAAAACCTTGTCCAGAAACACCCAATCCACATGATCATGGACTTTCTCATAATCGATGGTAAAAGTAAAGTCTTCTTGCAATAAAGGCACCCTAATATTTTAAAATCGTGATAGGAAGGACCTTTCACAAGTGATCAACCAAGGTCCTGGCAATTATCTTATAAAGACATAAGATCATAACGAGGTTGATCGGTCTAAAACCCTTGATCTTGTCTTATTTTTTCTTTTCAAGAATGAAACCGACATAAGTTTCATTCATCGATTTGCCAATCACCCCACTCACAGTATTCTCATTGCTAACAGACAATTCAACAATGCTTCTAGTTTTACTAGTCCCAAGCCCCCAATCTTCATACAACAACTATAGATCTTTTATATTAAATTAAAATTAATAAATGATGGAAGGTACACATGCACGTTTCGTATGTCGTTCGAAAAAAAAAAAAAATTACATGCACATGACCATGTTTATAAAAATTGATTATACTTGAATATATTCAAGCTGTTTTATGTATTATAAGATTAATGATTCCTTAAGAAGCATGATACAATATAAAAGAAAGGCAACACAATCCTATTCCTAACCTGACAACCTTGATTACACAGCACATATTATTAGCCAAAACCAAACATCACAAAACCACAAAAGTAGGAATATGTATTGTGTGATTAATATTCACTATCATCCAATACGAGTTAGCTCCACTTTATGGATGAAAGTCAATCTTTTCCATTGGTAAACATTTAACAAAAGTAAGAAACGTAGAACCAAAAGATCGTTTTCACCTCATTAGTTGCGAAGTACATTACTCGCAGAAACAAAAAGTGATGAACACGATCGAAAGGCAGAAAGAATGATGCACTAGGTTTCAAATTCTGACAATGTGGAAAAACTCACTTGCACCACTCTGTCAGATACATGAGCAGATGCACAAAGAGGTAATTGATTTGGGGCGAGAATCGTAATTGTTGCACCAGAAGAATTCCTCAATTTCTCAATATTTTGACCCGAGGCACCAATCAAAGACCCTGCTTGAGATCCTGCTATTAGGAGCCTAATAGTATTAGCAGCCACATGCCCTGTTCCAACTTTTAGTTCCTCAATACTGGTGCCATCCTCCTGTGAAAATATGACTTGAAAGTATAATTAAAAAAATAAATAATTATAAAAGATGTAGCAGATATAAAATTCTCAAAAATGATCTAAAATAAATAAGAGGAGCTATCATTCTATCACATGAACATCAGTACTTCAAGAAGGAGACTAATGTAATTGATCAAGTATGGATAGGTCATTCAGGAAAGGAGCGCAATCCACACTCGCAGGCTAAAATAGTGATGCGATGGCTGCCTATCTAAGTTATCGAATATCTACAATTCCTAACATCAGATGTTAGAGGGGTAGTTTGATTTGTCAAAGTGCACATTCAAGCTAGTTCAATTGCACATAGTTACTTACAAAAGGGGGAAAAAACACATTATGAACGTGTTGTTATTTACCCTACCTTTAAAATCAATAATTTATAGTGTTGTCTTTTTATATTCATCTATATATTTAACTTCCTGATATGGAAAAAGAACAGAATTTCTAAGGCAGACAAATGTGTACCAGAGATGCCAGCCTTTGATTGAACATTTTTTTTGTTAAATAAGAAACGGGTATGTAACCTTTGATTGAAAACTTCAAATTGCCAATGCTGTCTATAACAGAATATTTTCTGAAGAACAAAACACCAGTAGCCTCCATCATTACTACCCCATTATACACGTCAATACAGCAAAGAAAAATTCATGAAGTTTCACTTCCAAAGATTGCAGATAAGGAAAATGTTCTCTTTTTATAGATATAAAATTGTAGCTTGTATAAAGAAAAACAAAAGTACAAAAGGAATAGCCTACAGAAATGAACTTCTGAACAGAAGAGCGAACAAAAACAAAACATGAAGCAAAAATTACAGGAGATGGCGTTAATTGTTGAGAACAAAAAATAAAGCATATTGCAGCACTCATTAAAACAAAAATTCCCAGAGAGAGGCATTTAAACTTGTCACACACCAAACCTCCTCTAAGACTTTTATGTATCCCAACAAGATTCTTGTCTCTATTGAGGCCAATATTCCATAAAATAGAAAAATAAATAAATAAACAAAATAAAGCCATTGCCAAAGAACCTGACTCCCTAGGGAGAGTCATTGACAAGCACTTCTTCCAGCATATCCTCACCCATGCAACCTCTGTGGAGTAGTCTAACGCTCTCAAACAGAAATGTTACTCAATAAATGAAATTTGATCATGAGGACGTGTGAACACAAAGCTGAAAGTCTCAATTTATAGAGAACTAATAACAGTGTACTTAAAAAACTAAAAACTTGAAGGGAAAAAAACATCTAAAACTAACCATGCACACTCTAACTGTAGCTAAATCAAATCCCAAACGTACCCCAGAACCTATTTCGATGTTTCATGGTAGACTGACCTCAGAATCAATTCTTTTTTACTTTCTTTTTTAGTTCCTTTTTTCTTTTTTTAGTTCAAATTTTCTGTCGCTTTCCTGCACAATATGCATGACTATAGTAGGAATTGAAAACCATGGATGAAGATTCTTGGACAATGTCCAGTATTTAACCTCCCTAAGGAAACCAGTCATACAAAAAACTTAATTTTCTTCGAAATTGGCCTTTCCACAACAAAAACAGAAGAATATTATTGAGACTCAACATCACACAAGAAAATAAATAGATCATCACTACGGCACAGTTAACAGTTGGCAATGTATGACCTTCAGTATCAGTGCTGCAATATGCTGAAGTGCTTTCTCCGCATCAGTAACCGAATTCTCACAGTCCTTGGAACTTATAATGATAACACGTTCTTCATACCGCTGAAATATCATCCAAAGCACAAATTGTCACCACCAATACAACGACCGTTTGACATGCAACACAACCAGCAAAGGAGTTAAGAGAAAAAAAAAAATCGCCGCTGAAATTAAACATAGTGAACAAGAAGTTTGTTCTTAGTACTTCCTCGATAGCCAAACAAAGGAAAAGAGTGACAAAAAGGAAAAGCGAAACGAAAACCCTAACCCAAAGCGCTCAAAATCAAATACAAAAACAATACCGCGACAGCATCGGCAATCTTGATTGTAGCTTTGGTTTCCTCACGAACCTTCTGGATTCGGCAACCAACTTTACCGATAACCTTCCCGATCTGCTTCGAGGGCACAATGATTCTGAAAAGCACGTCATGAGCCTTCGCCTGTCTCTTGGGAGCCGATACATCTACGGCCTCCGAATTGGATACAATCAGGTCGTCCTCACGGCGGCGTTTCCCAGTGACGGTATGTCCGGAGTCGGAAACCAAGAGAGTCCCGGGTAAGGACATAGAAACAGGCAGGGGAGCCATGGCGGGCATAGAAGGGTATAGAGGAATATCACCTGGTTGCATATTTGGAGAAATCTTCACGTCAGTGGGCTATGAAAGATGGCCGTATCAGGCTGGGAAGGCGTGAATGCAGAAGAGAAATGATGATAATAGCCGATGATACCATAGAGAACCAACAAAGGGCGTCGGAAGGCGAGTGCGCTAGTTCTCTAGCATATAGCCATGTATGATGCACTATGCCTTTCTTCTAGGTTAAAATTTCTTCATAAATTTCCCAACAAAATATGATAACATCTTACGTTATCTCCACTAAACCTAGTACATGGGGTTGCCCCGATACGTTCTCGAACGATCCATTTGCAACTATTATTCTACCTATCGAGTTTGAAGCAACCAATAGATTGTTTTTATTCGATATTGTACCTGCACGGGGAAAATACTTTTTTTTTTCCAAAGAACAGATACATATAGTCTCCCCTTTAGGATACCGAGTGCCCTTTCAACATCGTTGTTCATGGAAGAATGTCTCGTGTTAAATAGCTCTTAGGGAGTAACTGGTTCATTTCTTTTGTGTCATTCGACGTTAAATAGTATTGTTGTCCTTATAGTACAACGCTCGAAACCCTTCAGTGTTCGAGTACCCATCATCAAATAAACTTTGACAAGATGCTATTTTTTCAATTTTCACTGTAACGTGCAATATGTACACAATGTGTAACAACAAACAGATTCATTGGAATGTCACACTTTCTTGTCTTATATTATAGGCAATCAACGTACTTACTTTCACTTTAATGTGTGTCATCT
The DNA here is from genome assembly GCF_002806865.2 of Cucurbita pepo subsp. pepo. Taxonomy (NCBI): domain Eukaryota; kingdom Viridiplantae; phylum Streptophyta; class Magnoliopsida; order Cucurbitales; family Cucurbitaceae; genus Cucurbita; species Cucurbita pepo. The sequence goes on along the minus strand of NC_036649.1, from coordinate 3,719,998 downwards.
TATGTGCATCGATAGTTTTGTTTTAAGGTAAAACATTGTTACGAAATCGTTTTATATGATAGCTGGTTGTAATAATAAGGTAATTTGTTTTATAATAAGATAAGTTGTAACAAAATTCCTTTTTTGCATGTACGAACGTCAGTTAAGAACTTTTTAATAAAACATCATGGAAATGCGTTGTCATTGTCTCAACAAACCTTACAAAGTGTCTTCTACGTCCACATATCGAGTCATTTACAAGCCTATCCACGTATCGAATCACTCATAAGCCTTCAAATGAAATTCAATATGTTTTACTATATAAGTAAAGAAATTAGAAACAACTTGAAAACTAATCAGATTTTAGAAATAAAACGGTAGGCAAGGAAGACGGAGGACCCGCATTGGGCATTTGGGCGATGAATGTGTTAGGCTATACGATGGACACGTGTAGCGAAAAGAGTGGAGCTACACGTCTGTCAACCAGCGGAAACAAACGTTTTGAGAGATCCAACCCATCCAATCCAAAAGACTTGTCCCCTTTATGTTTGACCCAAAACTACGACTTGAATCCACTAAATTGACCCAACCCGCTCTATGACCTGCGACTATCCCTTCCTTGCGGTGCGCGTGGAACCGCGCGTAGAAGACCTTGTAGCACATGTAGCCTTGTGTGAAGTGCATGAGTCACTTTTTTTGCTAGTTCGATATCAATTTGTCAATTTTTCATCCAACTTTGATACTAATCCTATTTTTATGTGAATTAGGTTCCACCAAAGGAATTTCAAAAAATTTGAGCACCTTTCTAGCAAGAAATCGAGCTCGAGAAGACACTTGACAACTAGATAAGTAACCATTCAGATTTCCCCCGAGACACTTGGACAAGCATGTATGCTTACAAACCCAGCCTTAGGTGGATAGAATCTGCATGTTTAGAGCATAAAATTAATAGAATAACCTGCTTGATGTAGTAATTATAGAACTGCCCCTAGGTTGAGATTACGTATTGCATGCTATTTCTAAGTTTTATGCTCGGCTAGAATGAAGGATTTTGTGATTTGTGTTCTGGGTGATAGATGGACGTTATCTCCCTATTGAGCATGTTATTCGTTTGCTTGATTTACTGTATGTTAGCTTTAGGTGATTGATTGTGTGTTCTCCCTACAGAGCATAGATAGCAACAATGAGACAAAACTAGGGTGTTAGAGGCAGGTTGGCTAGATGAAGACCTAGGTCAGGACAGCTGACTGAGCACTTTAAGATCATGAGCGACAATCAGTTGTTCAAGACCCTAGAGCTCCCAGACTAAGCTAGATTCAAGGAGTTAGTACAAAATATCTTGGAGACGAGAGTCCATGTCAAAGTCGTCTAGCGACCCTAAGAATCTAGTAGACCACCACGACACTCAAGAATGATTAAGGTAGCTCTCTAGGTCACTAACAGTGTGATGGTGTCACCAGAGTCTCCACCTCCTATCTTCTCCAGTGTACCTTTAGTGCTAGTGGCCTACTTAGCGGTAGGTGGTAGGTGTACTAGTACCATCAGGTCAGTTATTAAGATAGTGTAGTGCATTGAGACAACCAAATACTCCACCCTGTGCAGCAAAATTCATCTTGAGAGGGGGATGTGAATCACAAAGGTAAACACAGTAGTTAACAAGCACTCGAGGGTTGCTTCTGATGTTTAAGCTAGCAAACACTATACTTCTCACTAGAGTATTATGAGGTAGTGCCTTAATTTAGGACACTGAACGTTCACTACATATGCAAAGCAAGCTACCTAAGTCTTAGAACAAAAAGGCATAACACCCTGAACATACCCTTAGGGGTAAGCTACAGAGTAGAAAACCGCTCGATACTTCGAAGCTTCCCCAGTTATTCAGGTAACATAAGAGCCTAGTAGGTTGCTTACTCAATATTTTCATATTCACCCCGTTCTACATTTTTTTTCCATGTGAATGATGTCACTAGTCGAGGTGAGGGAGTGCTCAAGAGCTCTGCAGTTATAGGGGGGTGTCGACCCGGGACATCTATTTGTTTGTCATAACATTTATTTTGTATCCCAATCTCATTCTCTCTTTGGTAAACAACTTAAAAATCTCATGCTTTGTAAACGCTTTTAGGTTAGATTTAGTAATAGTGTTGAATGACTTAAAATCGCGCAAAATTTTACCGTATTTTTATTATCTTCGTTTTCATATATTTACTTGCATAGTCTATTAGTCACGACCTGTATTTACGAAGCCTTCAAACGAGCTAAAATCCCTCAAAATTTTCTAGGTTTGAGCTTATGCTATAATGCACGTTTGATAGCCCTTATTTTCTATTATATAAATTTTATTATATCTCTGGTTCATTTCTATACAAGGTATAACTTTTTGAAAAAATATTTGTTGAATGTAAATACAAAAGAACATAAATTAGTTCGGGATTACAAAAAAGTTGAATCTCCCACAACTATATTTGGTGTTGTAATCCACAAGAACGACTTTCCATTGTCTGCTAATCCCTAAGTAAACCTATACTTTTCATTATCCAAGTCCATTCCACCATCTTTTCTAAGTTAGTTAACCAAGAAAAAGGTCAATATTAAATACCAACTTCCAAATTAAAATATTTTATACTTAAAGTGATTAATCATACCTTCGAGTGATATCAAATCTGAGTTAATGAGCCATCAACATTGAAAGTCCAAAGCGAAATACAAAAGATTTTAAATTCCAATTATAGGTTAATCTTAAAGTACGTTGACCATAGTCTCAAGTTTCATGTCCATACTTATAAAGTAGTTAAAAAGGTTCATGAAGAAAGCTCGGTGAGAATCGAACTGTGGCTGGATCAGTGTTGGTATGGTTATAGGAACCTTCTTTTCTCCCTCTCTCATTTTTTTTTCTTTCCCTTTTTACCCTTTTCCTTTACTTTTTATACTAAGCCATGATTAAGCACTTTCAAGTACATGATTAGGAAGGAGGGAAGAAATGACCACAATACCCCTGTAAGGTTGAGAATGAACTAATACGAGTTAGATTCGCAATAATTAGCAAATCTCACAATCCACCTTTCTTCGAGGTTCAGCAGCTTCACTGACACACCACTCGATGTCTACTCCCTTTCGGGGTTTAGTGTCCTCACTGACACACTGCCCCGTGTTTGATTTGAATACCATTTGTAACCGCTCAAGCCTACCGCTATCAGATATTGTCTTCATTAGGTTTTCTCTTTCGAGCTTCTCCTCAATATTCTTAGAACACTTCTGTTAGGGAGAGGTTTCTGCACCCTTATAAAGAATGTTTCGTTTTTTCTCTCCAACCGATATGAGATCTCACAATCCACTCCATTCGGGGCCCAACGTTCTCGCTGACACTTGTTCCTCTATCCAATTGCTGTGAAATCTCACATTAAATCTCATACTTAAATAATGCCTCCATCCAACCAAATTAAATTATCATCAAAGAAACAACTACTAAATGATACAAAATTCAAGCTACAAGGTTCCTAAAAAAAAAAAAAAAACAAAACCACAAAGTGTAGCTTAGCAAAAAAATCAAGCTAGTATAGTGAAAGATGAACCAAAATCAAAGAAGAAAAGAGATGAACAAATACTCACCCAAAAATGAGGCCTAATATGAATACTCATCAGCCTTGAAAACCTCCCAATGTTCATTCTAAACGAAGAAAAACACTCAGATCTTGCCACCTTCTCCATTAACAAAAGCCTTGGAGGCAGCTCAAGGTTCGGAGAGGCGGCGGCGGAGGCGGCGGAGGCGGCGGTGGCAGTACTGAACCTAGGCTTGCCTGGCTCTTCTTCCCTATTATTGTACGCATTATTGCATTTCCATAATGAAATTGTCGCTTATTATACAAAATTTCTTACGTATTTAGATATGGTCAATTATGCACTTAATGCTTTAAAGATTTTATTTTTATCTAAATTAATTTTATTTTTTTTTATTAATATCTTAGAATGTTCAAATTGGCAGAGACCAGAGAGAATATACTAGTGCGATGGGTAGTTGTGCGCGTTAGCATATCTAACCATAGGCGTGATATGCGAGTGACAGAAAAGGTTGCTAGTTAAACCGTGATCATGTATATAATGAGGTACGCTCAATTTGAGTTTTGCCAATTATCAACTTACCATCCCAAAAGTCAACTGTTCGATCCCACATTTGAAACAAACAAGAGAAGAAAATCAAACTGAGTTTTTAGAACTGAATTTATGGTGAAACCAAGTTTTGATAGGGCTTCAAACGGAGGGCTAAAAGCTGAAATATCTTGAAAATCAGTCTTATGCATTGGGCATAAAACAAGTGAATGTGTAGCAATAACTATTGCTATCCACCATGACGTTTAAAAAGATTGTACAGACTTATTTTATGGCAGAAGAGAATGATAATTGATCCATTAAGAACAACCTCCTTATGTCACCGATTCCAATCATCCTCATTTCTTTCCAGTCATACTCGCAACCACCTACAAATTTCACAATACAGAAATTTACAATGAACATTGTAAGAAAAGGAATTATTAGTGACACCAAAATTGAGATTCATCACTAAAACGAATGAAGAAAAAATTTTCTCCTATCAAAGAAAGGGAAAAACAAGAAATTGTTGGTTTGTTTTGGGTAGATTTATTGATTGTTCCCCACTTAGATACTGGCTGGCATATGTGTTAGGAAAGTGGCAAGGAATCTCAATTACCAGAGGCTGAAAATGATAATAAGTACCAAAGAAACATAAACTTCAAGACATAAGCAAAGAAACTCACGTTTACATTTGGCCCAAATGATCCAACCAAACCAGGCAATCAGAAAAAAATGAATGTCTAAAACTTGTCAAGATTCCGTACTTACATCACTTAATACAGGCTGAGGAGCTTGCTTAGATGCTTCATAGGAATCCAGAATTGGCCTTACGACGGCAGGAAGGAAAAGACCTACAAGGTTTGTAATATGTAAGAAACCAAAATGTACACATATGTTCCATGTGGTAGCCAATCAAACCAAAAAAGCGCGTAAAAATTGGACTTGATCTTGCTTATCACTTTATCATGAAAAACGAAGAAGGTAAGGCGGTAATTCCACCTCTCATTCTCTCTTGCTTCATCAAGATGTTCAAAATGGACATTAATCAATGGAGTTTATTAGTTGCAAGGAAGAAAATAAGTCCTTCTTTTAGTTCAGTTTTTGGTTCTTGTGTTAAGAAACACAAAGTCCAAATGTAGTACCTTTTTAAGGAGAATAAACAAAGCTAAGGATATACTTATTTGTGGAAGAAAGAAACCTTTGAAACTTTAGGTCAAGGTTGCAGAGATTCATCCAATGCATGTCCACGATTATCAATTTGATTGATTGTTTCCATGCTTGCATTCAAGTTAGAGAAAACCTATGCAGCTTCAACCATGCTATATAGAAATTAAAATTCCAAATACTGGAAGCTTTGTGGTTCGAGTGGTGATGTTAGACATAGCTTCCGAAAGTTGAGGTTCCTCTATGAAGTACAAAAATTTGATTATGTTCTACACTTAGGGAGTAAAAATGCTAGATGAATCAGCAACATCTTCGAGAATAAATAGAAAGGGAAAAAGGAAGGTGAAAAGCCAGAAGAGATCTCTGAATGGAAGAACGGATTGGAAATGAAGTTGATGGTGTATTATATGATATCAGCCTAACTAATGAAGTTCCCCGTGACAACTTTAAATGACCGGGATGGTGGTTTTTGTTCCCATATGTTAAGAGTACCAGTAGGGAAATAGTAGAATATTATTAGGTATATTGACAATTAACATGGACATATTTGTAATTACCTAAAAAGTTGTTGGGGTGGAAGGTAATAATTAGTGAGAGTCGTTCGGCAAACTTTGTGAATGTGTTGTCTTGTGGGAGAGAGATAGTCCTCTCAAAAGGATATTATTGTGGTAAGTGTAACCGCCCAAACCCACCGCTAGCAAATATTGTCCTCTTTGGGCTTTTCTTTTCGGGTTTTTCCTCAAGGTTTTTAAAACGTGTCTGCTAGAGAGAGGTTTCCACACCCTATAAGGAATGTTTCGTTCTCCTCTTCAATCGATGTGGGATCTCACAATCCACTCTCCTTGGGGGCCAAGCGTCCTCGCTGACACACCGCTCGGCATCTGGCTCTGATACCATTTGTAACAGCCCAAGCCCACCGCTAGCGGATATTGTCCTCTTTGGGCCTCCTCTCAAAGTTTTTAAAACGCGTTTGCTAGGGAGAGGTTTCCACACCTTTATAAGGAATATTTCGTTCTCCTCTCCAATCGATGTGAGATCTCATAAGTGTTCTTTTATAGTTCTAGTTGTTATTTTCTTGCCACTGGGGTCCTATCAATTTGCGATTGTGTTTCACTTAACAACTTGTGACTAGTTGGTATACATATGCAGGTAAGTGGCTCCAAACTCTGGGTTGCTAGTCCTAGGAGTGTTGGGGAGCACGGGGCTAATTGGCTGAAGATGCCCAGTTTTCGTGATGCTAAATTATCGGTGGAACTTAAATCCAATTCTGGGAACGAATTCCCCCCAATCTATCTTGTAAAACATCCCCAAATGGAATAGGACATAGTTTCTCTGTGAAGGATGAACTTAAAAAACCTTTGAGACACAACTCGTGTGAAATCTAAGCTTGTTTAACCACACACACTCTTAGTCGATTTGTCTCTACATTAGACTTAGTCATTTGGCTTGACCTTGTCTCTATCTATGCCAACATCGCATCTCAGTCATCATCTTGGTTCCCAACAACGCACCCCATGCGTCGTGATGTCATCCCATGTCTCGAGATAGCTCGGCCATCTTGGCTTGCTTGTACATGTCTATTGAAAAGGTGTGTATGTCTTGGGCTAGCAGCTCACTTTGGTAGCTGGCTCAAAGGTCCAAAACTCCCATCTCGAACATTAATAAGCATTTAAACCAATAAATCCCAACATCTTAACCAATTTATGGTCACTAGAAACACCGAAACAAAATATTCATAGGAAAAGCTGAATCCTACCAACAAGGTTGAAATACGAAAATCTATTTAGTCAGATAAAGGAGCTTTCAATCGACATTGTTTCTTCGCATCCGAAACTATATAAAATACCCGAAAAGAAAACATTTAAATATGATCTTCCCAATAGATAGATATGAGCGACAATTGAAAGAAAGCATATGATTTCATGGCATCGATCAAAAGAAATGAAAAATTGATCAATAATTAGGGCTCTAAACAGGAAAGAGCAAGTACCAATTCCTCCGATTAGACAAGATGCAACCACCACGGGCTCTTGAACTACGAACATCTTCAGCTTCTCCATGACCGGCATTTTCTTGAAGGTTTCGTCTGATTCGCTTCCTGAACTGAATGTTCGTGGCTTGATTCTTAGTAGTCCAAAGTTTACGAGTGAAAAGATTTGCGGTTTTCGGATTTATCATATTTTATTATATTTAATAAGTAAAGTGAATAAATAATTATTTTTTAAATAATAATAAAAAATAAACTCAACAATTGACTGGTTCGAACGACTAACCTAACCAACTTAAAATTTAGAATTTATTCATCAAGCCCAACTCAACCCAACCCAACCCGTACACCTTTAACCCATTCTATTGATTTGTATTTTATATATATTTTTTTTAAAATTATATGATATAAAAACTATTAAAATGACGAAAAAAATCTTTATTTTCCCTTTATAAACGATATAAAATATGATACCTTAATCATGCCACAAAAACTATCGAATAGATGACAAGATTGTACCTACACATAATCATCATGTTCTTGCTTCTTTACAAAGATTTTGAATATTAAAGTGAAAATGAGATATCATGCTAAGTCATGAGATTCTTCCTTTGCCTTGCTTTGTATTTAGATTTGCACGTTAAAGTCATTCAAGTGAGATTGATCAAAACTGTGTGAAGTGATTTGAATCACGAATTTAGAAACATGCTTGATCAAGGCAATCCATTCCAAAACTTTCCTTAGTTGATTCTTATAATTTTTTTGGGTTCATGAATTGTTTAAATCTAAAAAACTTATTCTTTTAACATGTCCGACCATATATGATGCTAATTCAATTATCACTGAACTATGCTCATCGAGAGTAGAGGTTGTCAGGCTCTAGAACTGAACCCACCGGACCATATCTTAGTTGCTACCTGTTTCTTCATCCTCAAGGATTGGGAGGCAAGCAAATTGTGTAATGACTTAGCCTTCTTATTTCGAGGCCTTCCAGCCTCTTTTAACAGTTCCTGCAGCCTTCTTCTTTCCTCATCTACCTCTGGATTTGCAGTTCCAAGCATCTCTTCCCTCACTTTAAGGATGTCTTCTAATATCTCAATTGCTTCCTCCACCCTGCATATATTACCAACCAAATCATTTCCAAATTCAATACAAAATCGAAAGTTTAGAACCGAAACAACTCGTTCATCGATCAAACCGGTCATAACGCGATCACTATTACTTATAACGTTGCATACCTCCCCATGGCATCATAAGCAGCAGCAAGATTGCTAGAAACAGCAAGAGTATCAGAATGATACACACCATAGTGCTCCACCAGCACCACCCTGGCCTCTTGAAACACCCTAACAGCCTCCTCAATTTTATAGAGCTGAACACAAGCCAACCCCATCTGGTTCAACACAACTCCAAACAACGCCCCCTTCTTACCCCCTCGCACCCTCCCAATTGCCCTCTCAAACACCCTCCTCGCCTCCCCATACTTCCCCATCATATAAAACATCACCCCCATTTGCGCCTCTATCCCCGCCGCCACCCGCCCCCCGCCGCCTCTCTCCACCACCTTCACCGCCCTCTGCAGTACCCCGAACGCCTCCTCCGCCTCATTCCCCGCTTCGTACACCGCAGCGATCTCCACCAGCCCACTTGACACCTCCTCGTCCGTCGACCCTTCTGGTGGCTTTAGGTAAATCCTCAACGCGTTGTCTGCGTATGATTTCGCTTCCCGGGTCTTGCCGGTGCGATTATAGAGCTCGGCGAGACGGATGAAGAGCGAGGCGACCGAGAGATGGGAATCTCCTTTTGTGGAGTTGAAGATTGTGAGGGCTTTTTGGTACGCGAATATGGCTTCGTCGAAACGGCACAGTGTGGCGTAGATGTTGCCGATGCTTACGTCGATTGCGGCGACCTCTGCGTCGTGACCGTGGGCGATCATGGCCATGCTGGCTAGAACTAGATGCTCTAAAGCAGACTCGGAGTCGCCTAATGCTTCACAAATTAAAGCCATTAGACGGCGGTCGGTTGCTTCTTGTGGGGATGCTGGTGGACTATGTTGTTTGTGGATGTCTAGTGTTTTCTTGCAGTATTTCTTTGCTTCTTCGAATTGCATTGCTTGTACGTGTGCCTCTGCTAAGTACCTATGATAAGTTCCATTGCTGTCTTTTTAAGGACGGAATTGCTCAAAATTAAGCACGTATGTTTCGATTAATTCAACCCGACTTACAATTTTCGGTAAGGAACTTTGTGTTGTAGCTACTCATCTATTGCTATCGTTTCTATAACATTCAAAGTCCACCGCTAACAAATATTGTCCGCTTTGGCTCGTTATGTATCATCGTCAGTTTTACGATTTTAAAGCGCGTTTGCTAGAGAGAGGTTTCCACATCCTTATAAGGAATGCTTTGTTCCCCTCTCCAACCGATGTGGGATCTCACAATCCACCGTCCTAGGGGGCCAGCATCCTCACTAGTACACCGCTTGGTGTCTGGCTCTGATACTATTTGTAACAGCCCAAGTCCACTACTAATAAATATTGTTTGCTTTGGCTCGTTACGTATCACCATCAACCTCATGTTTTTAAAACACGTTTGCTAGGGAGAGATTTCCACACCCTTATAAGGAATGCTTTGTTTCCCTCTCTAACTAATGTGGGATCTCACAATCCAGCGTCCTTGCTGGTACAGCGCTTGGTGTTTGGCTCTGATACCATTTGTAATAGCCCAAGTTCACTACTAGCAAATATTGTTCATTTTGACTTGTTACGTATCACCGTCAGTTTAAAGAGTTTAAAACACGTCTGATGTGGAGAGGTTTTCACACCCTTGTAAGGAATGCTTCGTTCCCCTCTCTAACTGATATGAGATCTCACAACCAGCGTCCTCGCTGGTACACCGCTTGGTGTCTGACTCTGATACCATTTGTAACTGTCCAAGTCCACTACTAGCAAATATTGTTCGCTTTGGCTTGTTACGTATCGCCATCAACCTCATGGTATTAAAACTAGTCTGCTCGGGAGAGATTTCCACACCCTTATAAGAAATGCTTCATTCCCCTCTCTAACTAATGTGGGATCTCACAATCTAGTGTTCTCGCTGGTACACCGCTCGGTGTCTGGCTCTGATACCATTTGTAATAACTCAAGTCCACTACTAGCAAATATTGTTCGCTTTGGCTCGTTACATATCACCGTCAACCTAATGGTTTTAAAACACGTCTGTTGGGGAGAGATTTCCACTCCCTTATAAGGAATGCTTCGTTCCCCTCTCGAACCGACGTGGGGTCATGTTTCCGAGAGGGGAACATGTTTCCATTAGTGTATATATATATATATATATATATATATAGTAAGCAAGTAAGCAAGGTGGTACCTGCAAGTCTCAGCAACTTTAGGGTCAGAGTCAGTTAACGCATGAGTCTGGATCATCAACCCAGCTTCATAACAAGAAATGGACCGATCCAACTGCCCCAACATAGAATAAGTATCCCCAAGCTGCATGTACCCGGAATATTTTGCCAAAGCATGGTCCGGTTCGTTTCTACCTTCTACGACCTCGATCGACCGCTCGAGAACCGGAATGGCCTCGTCGAACTGCCCGAGCCGGCAGTAAATGGCAGCGACCATGTGCAAGCTCATGGGCAGCTCGACGCCGGGACTCGGAAATCTCTCGAACGACTTGGCAGCTCGGACTGCGTAGTCCAAAGCCTTGGTTGGACTCTCGCCCGAAATTATAGTGTCCCGAGCTAGCTTTAGTAGATATGGACCGTGGTCCGCGTTGTCGAGCCATGGCGATGTGGTGGTCTTGTGATCGTCGTCTATGGGTGGGACTTGAATGCGAAGATGGGGTGTTGCCATTTTGATGATACAAATTGGGGAAGTTGGCAATGGAACCATAATAATACCCTATTTATGTGTTCTTTTGGTTTTCTATTTTTTCAAATTAAAAATTGGCTACTTATTATTATTTTTTATCTTTTATTTTTAGGTTTAATTTGTATTAATAAATCAAACCCGTAACTTTTGAGATGATAATAGATACACAATCATAGCAAACATAAATGACATTGATTTTGAGCTTCCATGACATGTTATAGCGACTAATTAAAAGAAATTTAGAAAAATAAACAAATCAAGAACATATAAAAACGCCAATTTTAGTATTTACGAACTAAAAACACATGAGGGAGAATTTAAAGACAGTCATAAATAAAATTAGAGTGTTCTTAGGTTGGGTTGGATCGGTTTGAGACATTTTCTAAACCCAAATCAATTATTCCAGTTGTAGTTTTTTCAAATCAAACATTCTTTTTATTAAATATTGAACTTAACCCAACTCAACCTAACCATAATTTTTCAGGTTGAGTTGGTTTGGGTTGTGGTCGGTCGTTCATTTAAGATTTTGTTTTTAATAAGAGTAAAATATTAATGGGTAAAACATTTAATTAAGATTTATTTTGGAAATTTACCCTTCCAAAATAATTAAAAATTATTAAAAAATTTTTTTGGAGAATAAATAATTATAAAAATATTTTAAAAATTAAATAAATATATATTTATATTATTATATTGTAAGCAAAAATATATGTATAAAGTTAACAACAAATTTGGACGGGTTCAAGTCAATCAAATCTAATTTCAGGGGAACCCGTAAAATTTTCAATTATTTGAACTCAATCCAAATCATAGGGATTGGGTTTGATTGATCGGGTTTTTTGAACACCTTTAAATAAAATCGTATAAACATTCCAACAAATGAGATAAATGTTAACTAATTATGTAGATAAACGAATTGTCGATCTAAATATAACTCAGTAGATAACTTCAAAGGTTGATATTTTGATCGGTCGGTGTGTCGAGAAACATGAAGAAGAAGCTAAGGTTGTTGGTGGTAGGCGAAGGTATTAATTGAAGAAGGTTGCGTAGAAGAAACTCTTTCATGATAAGGAAGAAGGAGAAGGTAGGTTTTGTATGAAAAGAAGAGCAAAAATCATAATGAGTTTTTATGATACAAACATTCTTTGCTTCTTCACCAATTCTTGCTTTTTCGGAATCTCTTTGATTGTTTAGTTTGTTTGTATGAGTGATATGATTTTATTTTTGGGTGGAAAATAATAGAATATATTCTTTTAAACATACTTTTGAAGTTCCGAACGGTTCTCGTACATTTTACAACCCTATCAAAGTTTGAAAACGGTTCATCAGGTCATCGTACTCTGGATCTACTAGATGGTGTACCTCATCTCTAAGAGACCAAATTTTTTGATTCGTAAAGGTTCCTTTGTCACAATAGTGAACAACCAATATTTTGAGTTGATGCGCGACCTCATCATATCTCATAGGACAATATGGCGTCTCATCTAAACACATTGTGTAAGGTTAACTGGGAATCCTTCAACAGGAAATACTATACAATTAACGTATAGGGGAGGAAACCTGTGTGCCTGCTAACTACTAAGTCTACCCACGTGGTTCATCGCCCCTTCTTAGGGCTAGCTTACAGTACAATGAGCGCGTATCGGGGATATTGGGAATAAACTTAAATGAAAAAGAAAAAGGTAGTTTTTAATTTTGTTAATTTTAATAAGGTTTTTTTAAATTGAGTCGTAGTAAGGAAAAGGAAAAGGCAAAGGCAAAGGCAAAAAAAAAAAAAAAAAAAAAAAAAAAAAAAAAAAAAAAAAAAAAAAAAAAAAANCTTTGTCTACTTGTCTCTCCCCTCTCGACATCTCCTTCACAGCCTCGTGAATGTTATTTTAACAAGTTAGTTTCAAAGCGAGCGTTTATTTCTACAAATTGGTATCAGAGCGGATTGTTATTTTCAACAAATTGGTATCCGAGTGAATTTTATTTCAACAAATTGGTATCAGAGCTAATGGCGAACATGATAGGACAATGCCGCTACCACGATTGACGAAGACGAACTACGAGAATTGGAGCATCCAAATGAAAGCTCTTCTCGGTTCTCAAGACGCATGGGAGATGGTCGAAGAAGGTTTCGAAAAACCGAAGGATACCACCGGTTATACGGCGGCGCAAAACAAGGCGCTAAAAGAATTACAATCAAATGATAATGCAGCATTATACATGCTGTGCCGGGTTGTTGACGAGTCGGGCTTTAAGAAGATTGCAAGGGAAACTACTTCAAAAGAAGCGTGGGACACTTTAGAAAAAGTGTTCAAAGGAACCGACCGAGTCAAGCAAGTGGGTCTCCAGACTCTGCGTGGCGAGTTGGAGAGCATGAAGATGGAGTCAGAAAATGTATCTGACTACATTACGCGCGTACAGACCGTGACAAATCAACTAAATCGAAATGAAGAAATGGTACTCGAGACGCGGGTTGTGGAGAAGATCTTGAGGTCGTTAACCGACAACTTCGAGAATGTTGTATATGCGATAAAAGAGTCAAAGGACCTAGCGAAGTTCACGGTCGATGAGCTCGCCAGTTCTCTCGAGGCACATGAACAACGTAAGAAAAAGGAGGAGACACTCGATCAAGCACTTCAAACCAAAGCATCAATAAAGGATGAAAAGGTACTCTACTCTCAAACTATTCAAGGTAGAGGTCGAGGAAGTCGTGGGAATGGTCGAGGTAGTCAAGGCAACAATAATGAAGAAATCTATAATGAGAAGAGACTATCGAGCCAAGTAAATTGGCGTGGAAGAGGACGCAGTCCAGGAAGAGGTAGCCGATCAAACATTCAGTGCTATAATTGTCAAAAATATGGTCATTATGCGAATGATTGTAACTCCGAAAAATGATTGTGGCAGAATGGGGCACGTTGCAAAAGCTTGTCGAGCTGGAAAAAGGGTGGAAGGAACAACCAACCTAGCCATGGAAGACTTAACAGATGAAGGTCTTCTCTTGATGGCTCAAGATGAAGAGAACATCAACAACGACACTCTATGGTACCTTGACTTAGGGGCAATCAACCATATGTGCGGTCACGAGCACCTATTCAAAGAAATGCAAAAGATTGAAGATGATCATGTGTTAGTTGGAGATGCGTCAAAGGTGGAGGTCAAAGGCCGAAGTACGATACATTTCTTGAAAAAGGATGGTGTAATGAGGTTAATCTAAGATGTTTATTACGTACCAGACCTCAAGACCAACATATTGAGTATGGGGCAACTCATAGAGAAATGTTACTCGATATTCCTAAAGGACTGTCTGCTACACCTGAAGGATAAGAAAGGGCGTTTGGTTGCTCGAGTCGAGATAGGAAGAAATCGGATGTACAAATTGAACTTAAGAAGCATACGAGAAAAGTGTTTGCGAGTCGACGTAGAAGACAAGGCATCACTGTGGCATCTCCGCTTTGGTCACCTACATCATGGTGGCCTAAAGGAGTTAGCGAAGAAGAATATGGTATATGGGCTACCAAACATGGACTTTGAAGGAAAATTTTGTGAAGAATGCGTGCTCAGCAAGCATGCGAGAACCTCAATTCAAAAGAAGGCTGAATTTTGGGCTAAACAACCTCTCGAGTTGATCCATACAGATATATGTGGACCAATTAACCTTGAGTTCTTCAGCGGAAAGAGGTATTTCATTTCCTTTATCGATGATTACTCACGGAAAACTTGGGCTTACTTTCTGAAAGGAAAATTCGAGGCACTCGAGGTGTTCAAAAAGTTCAAAGTAATGGTGGAGAAGGAAANTTAGTTGGAGATGCGTCAAAGGTGGAGGTCAAAGGCCGAAGTACGATACATTTCTTGAAAAAGGATGGTGTAATGAGGTTAATCTAAGATGTTTATTACGTACCAGACCTCAAGACCAACATATTGAGTATGGGGCAACTCATAGAGAAATGTTACTCGATATTCCTAAAGGACTGTCTGCTACACCTGAAGGATAAGAAAGGGCGTTTGGTTGCTCGAGTCGAGATAGGAAGAAATCGGATGTACAAATTGAACTTAAGAAGCATACGAGAAAAGTGTTTGCGAGTCGACGTAGAAGACAAGGCATCACTGTGGCATCTCCGCTTTGGTCACCTACATCATGGTGGCCTAAAGGAGTTAGCGAAGAAGAATATGGTATATGGGCTACCAAACATGGACTTTGAAGGAAAATTTTGTGAAGAATGCGTGCTCAGCAAGCATGCGAGAACCTCAATTCAAAAGAAGGCTGAATTTTGGGCTAAACAACCTCTCGAGTTGATCCATACAGATATATGTGGACCAATTAACCTTGAGTTCTTCAGCGGAAAGAGGTATTTCATTTCCTTTATCGATGATTAC
Source organism: Cucurbita pepo subsp. pepo (assembly GCF_002806865.2). Taxonomy (NCBI): domain Eukaryota; kingdom Viridiplantae; phylum Streptophyta; class Magnoliopsida; order Cucurbitales; family Cucurbitaceae; genus Cucurbita; species Cucurbita pepo. The sequence continues at coordinate 3,704,549 of NC_036649.1, read as the reverse complement.
TCACGGAAAACTTGGGCTTACTTTCTGAAAGGAAAATTCGAGGCACTCGAGGTGTTCAAAAAGTTCAAAGTAATGGTGGAGAAGGAAACTGGTAGACACGTCAAAGCTGTACGATTCGATAGAGGTGGCGAGTATACTTCAACGACTTTCATGGAGTACTGCGAGGAGTAAGGCATAAGGCGATTTCTAACCGCACCATAACCCCTCAACAAAATGGTGTGGCCAAGAGGAAGAACTGGACCATTCTTGACACGGTTCGTTCAATGCTCAAGAGAAAAAGGATGTCAAAGGAATTTTGGGCAGAATCCGTGCAATGCGCCATCTACGTACAGAATCGATGTTCACATGTGAAGTTAGATGATCGAACACCACAAGAGGCTTGGAGCGGACAATAGCCTACAATCTCTCATCTCAAAGTGTTCGGTAGTGTGGCTTATCCTCATGTACCGGATCAACGAAGAACGAAGCTCAAAGACAAAAGTAAAAGGTATACCTTTATTGGATATGATGAGAAGACAAAATGATACAAACTACCTTACCTGATTAGCAAGATGGTGATAATGAGTCGTGATGTGCGAGTAAATGAAGCAAGTGAATGGGAATGGAATAATTCGACGGAAGTCAATATCGAAGTTGGAGAATCATCAGTCGCTGCACTAACAAGTGCACCAATAGACTCAGAAATTTTCGATGATGAAGATGAACCACGACAACCCAAAATGCAAAGTTTGCGAGATTTGTATGACTCAACAGATGAGGTACATGTTGTATGTCTTCTGGCAGACGCTGAAAATATCATCTTTGAAGAGGTGATGCGCAGCGGATGTGGCAAAATCCTGATAGAGGAGACGAGAAAATCGAAGAAAGATGAACAACCGAATAACAAAGAGCCTGAGCTCGAAGAGAGAGAGCTTCAATGGCCAGAAAGGCAATTCAAGAAAGAAAGAAGAAAGATGATGAAAATGGAAGAAGAAAAGAAAGAGTTAGAAATAAAGGTCGAAAGGTTAGAGAAGGAAATTGCTGAGCTGAGTGAGAGTTTCTTCTATCTCAAACAGGAGATGGAAGAGAATGATATGATAATCTTTGAACTTGTGAAGAAAGTTGAAGAAGGTGTGAAGAAAGAGAATGACTTGTTAATGGAGATTGATGCTCCAGTGGACGAGCTAGTGAGGGAGGAGAAAGATATAGAGATGTTGATTCAACAGAGAGACTTACTCGACGTGAACGTGAATCAAGTCCAACAGGAGGCAGTGAACTTACGACACACGATTGAGACATTCACTCGTGATAAAGCCGAAATGGAGGAAGCAAAATTGAAAGTTGAAAATGTCGTTGTGGACTTGCGAAGGGAATTGAGTAAACTGAATGGAGCTATGACGTTTGAATCGAGCGTGGATGAGAACGGGAGAAATGAGGAGTTGGTATCTCAAATGGCCTGTTCTCGAGAAGCTCTAAATGAAGTCTCATTAGAAAAGGACAAGCTCAGTTTGCCGCTCGAGGACAAGGAGAGGAAATTGAAGAAACCACGACTGAGCTCGAGAAAACGAAAGCGGCGCATGTTGAATTATTGAATAAAACATTTAAGTTTATGGGGAGTTTTGTTGGGAATAAACTTAAATGAAGAAGAAAAGGGTAGTTTTTATTTTGTTAATTTTAGTAAGGTTTTTGAAATTGAGTCCTACTCAAGAAAAAGGCCAAAAGAAAAAAAATGAAGGGTCAATGATGATTCTTGGGGAGTGACTTATGGGATAGCCAATTTTAGATTTTAGAAGACCTGTAAATTAATTCGTTTTCGGTTTTAAAGAGCAAGAGCAAGAGCAAGAGCAAGAGTAAGTACACTGTAATAGAAAAGGGCTTTGCAGAATTTCTTTGTCTCCTTGTCTCTCCCCTCTCGACATCTTCTTCACAGCCTCGTGAGTGTTATTTTAACAAGTTAGTTTCAGAGCGAGCGTTTTATTTCTACAAATTGATATCAGAGCGGATTGTTATTTTCAACAAATTGGTATAAGAGCGAATTTTATTTCAATAGGGGAGCCCTGACCATTTCAACACGTGATAGCGACACTTGTCATGAGCTAAACTACATATATAGTCCCTTTTCTTCACTACGAGGTTAAGACATCACAACCTAGGTTCTTGACCTCTTTCTACAAATAATAGTAACTCCTCAAGTCGCTACGACACACTATCCTATTTGACCTTGGCAAACTCGACGATACCTGTTCCTAGATGCCTACTGCTTGGTAAGGGCAATACTAGATTTGACCTAGGTCACCAAATAGTACTTTTGAGGTACCAGAGACAATAGGAGGTGGTCGTGCTGTGGTGATACCATTCATGCTACTCGCGCCCTCGTAAGCGCTCTTTATATTTCTTGGGTGTCGTCGGGGTCTACTAGGATCTTAGAGTATCTAGGAAATTTAAACCTCAAACTCCTATTTTTAGGACACTTGGAACTAACACGTCGGGGATAAACTAATTTATGGGACCTTGTGGTGTTGACCACTGATCATCGCTCATAACCCTAAGGTGCTTGGTGTCACAGCCTCCCTAAGGAAATTAGGTCATGACCCTACATTCAAGACAGAGCCGGGGCGACCCTCACATGGCGCCAATCTAGCCACGTAAGGGCCAAGGTAGAATAGTGTCATGAAGTGACCAACGAGGACGGTGCATTGTTCTATACACCAAAAGTGTCCATTAAAGCCAGTTGAGGCATAAACAAAGTTGGAGAGAACGAGGGGATATGAGTGTCAAATACAAGCTTGGAGAGGGCCAGGTAGGGCCTTAGGCCATAACCTCAAAAGTTGAAGTTCCACTATGAGTTTTGAAATGCGATTTTAAGTTAACTTCATCTGTATGAAAGATGAAAACTCACCATATTTAATTCCAATCAGATATTCGATGGACACTCCACATGGTTCTATAACTGCTCGCCAAATTAACGTTTACTCCAAAAAGATTAGAAATGTGACAAAATGTACTGTAGGTCTACCACCCTGGGCTATGTTGCCTAAAAAAATTACCCTGTGGCACTTATGTGTGTCATAGTATGGGTGCGCATTGCGAGACGAGCGTCTTGGATTACTTCCTTTGAAATAGGTCTTTCAAGGATAGTGTCAGATGATACTTATGGCCGATGTTGTGCCCCATCCTATGTGTGAGAGGTTGATATATGTACTCACTATCTACTAGGATCTCGTAAATAACAGTATTTCTGAACAAGTTCCCGGATAACAACCCTAAGGGTTTTCTTATTGATGATAGTGACGATATGGATGATAGTGACGATATGGATGATAGTGGCGATATTGATGATAGTGGCGATATTGATGATAGTGGCGATATTGATGATAGTGGCGATATTGATGATAGTGACGATATCGACCGTGACCTTGATACGGAGCTGGAGCTTCTAACTATGATGAATGCGCCGCTAACTATGGATATGATGCCGGAAATAGACCGATTTTATATCACCCTTCAATTCGAATTAGCAAAAGCAATGTCTCCTTGCATAATATGGATTCCAAACATTCATGATCTGGATGTGAATGCGTCGAATTACTTATCCCTTGGTCTATTAGTGAACTATCTCTCGAGGGATTGTGAAAGATGTTCCACTAGAAATATTCTTGTTATTGCTTCGACCCATATTCCCCAAAAAGTGGATCCCGCTCTAATAGCTCCGAATAAATTAAATACATGCATTAAAATACGAAGGCTTCTTATTCCACAACAACGAAAGCACTTTTTCACTCTTTCATATACTAGGGGATTTCACTTGGAAAAGAAAATGTTCCATACTAATGGATTCGGTTCCATAACCATGGGTTCCAATGTACGAGATCTTGTAGCACTTACCAATGAGGCCCTATCGATTAGTATTATGCAGAAGAAATCAATTATAGACACTAATATAATTAGATCTGCTCTTCATAGACAAACTTGGGATTTGCGATCCCAGGTAAGATCGGTTCAGGATCATGGGATCCTTTTCTATCAGATAGGAAGGGCTGTTGCACAAAATGTACTTCTAAGTAATTGCTCCATAGATCCTATATCTATCTATATGAAGAAGAAATCATGTAACAAAGGGGGTTCTTATTTGTACAAATGGTACTTCGAACTTGGAACGAGCATGAAGAAATTAACGATACTTCTTTATCTTTTGAGTTGTTCTGCCGGATCGGTCGTTCAAGACCTTTGGTCTCTATCCGGACCCGATGAAAAAAATGGGATCACTTCTTATGGACTCGTTGAGAATGATTCTGATCTAGTTCATGGCCTATTAGAAGTAGAAGGCGCTCTGTTGGGATTGGGATCCTCNAAACTGATTTTATATCACCCTTCAATTCGAATTAGCAAACACAATGTCTCCTTGCATAATATGGATTCCAAACATTCATGATCTGGATGTGAATGCGTCGAATTACTTATCCCTTGGTCTATTAGTGAACTATCTCTCCAGGGATTGTGAAAGATGTTCCACTAGAAATATTCTTGTTATTGCTTCGACCCATATTCCCCAAAAAGTGGATCCCGCTCTAATAGCTCCGAATAAATTAAATACATGCATTAAAATACGANGTTCACACCTTGATGAGAACCCATATGGATGGATGCTTGGGTTGTCACAATGAGATGAGCAACAAATGAGTTGGTTTCGATAAACATGATGGAGCAAGCCAAGATGGTCAATCTATCCCGAGATATGGGATGGTCTCACGATGAATGAATTGGTCGATGGGAACCAAGATGGTAATTGAGATGCGATGTTGCACATGAAAAACCTTGGCCTACGGTAGAGACAAGGTCGAGTCGGATGGCTTGGTTTAATGTAAAAGCAAGTTGGCTAGAGTCGTAGACGATTGAACATGCACATACGAGTGGCATGTGTAGTCGAATAAACTTAGATTTTGCACGAGTTGTGTTCAGTTGGTGGAGGCGACCCTTGCCTAAGGTTTGACCAAGCCATAAAGTTTGGTTTGTCATCTTAATGAGGCTTGATTTTACCTTAAGGCTTGACGCCCCATAGTTGAAAAAGTACAACTGTGACACGACCTACTAAAAATGTACTAACCTCGGTCAACATAAAAAAGAGCCACCTCTCCTAGATCACAGTATATCATCATTCTAGAGGAAAAGAGCACTCCATCACTACACTTCTAAGGTAATTTGCATTTACCAGGAGTCGAACCCGGGTCTATTGCTTGGAAGGCAATTATCCTAATACCGTTGGACTACAACGCCTTCAAAAGTAAGTTCATATTTAAAGATCTACTATGATGTTGGTACTCAAAGATAAATGTATCCACGGAAGAGCATCGTGAGGCAAACGCGTCATAATGGGTTTCCATATTTTATAACACATCATTGCACTTTACCTCTTAGGTAAATGGGAGTTGAACCGGTTTCCGTATTTTGTAACACATCATTGCACTTCTTAAGTAAAGTTTACGTTTACCGGAAGTTGGACCCGGGTCTATTGCTTGGAAGGCAATTATCCTAACCATTGGACTACAAACACATTTAAAAGGAAGTTCATATTTGAAGATCTACTATGATGTTGGTACTCAAAGATAAATGTATGCGCGCGCTAGTAAGTTTGCGTTTGCCGGGAGTCGAACCCGGGTCTATTGGTACTCAAAGATAAATGTATGCGCGCTAGTAAGTTTGCGTTTGCCGGGAGTCGAACCCGGGTCTATTGCTTGGAAGGCAATTATCCTAACCGTTGGACTACAAACGCATTCAAAAGTAAGTTCAAATTTGAAGATTTACTGTGATGTTGGTACCCAAAGATAAATGTATCCGAAGGAAGAGCTCACCGTCTAGTCGTCAATATCATCATCATGAGGCATAACTCGTCATAATGGGGTTTCCATATTTCGTAACACATCATTGTACTTTTTTTAGGTAAGTTTAAGTTTGCCGATAATTGAACCCATGTCTATTGCTTGGAAGGCAATTATCCTAACCGTTGGACTACAAACGCCTTGTTCTTTGCAATTTCATAGTTAAGATAAAACAATTATCCTAACGGTTGGACTACACATGTAATCATACATAAAACAATTTTTCTGACCAAACTAATAGTTAGCCACTTACTTGGTTGCCCTAGGAAGAAGTTACTATGACCCATTAATGCTAGCTTAACTTACTTACTGAAATTTAATTCTATCTAAAGAGTTCGAGAATCATAAATTAGAATTCCACCCTAAAAATTGGTTCACCTAATTACCTAATTTTGTATAAAATAATCTAAACTTTGCTCCAAATAATTTAAACTAAGTATAAGGTAGTCATATTAAACTTAAACGCTTCTGAAGTGTTGCAACTAGTAGGAAAATATCTGAGTATATCAGACTCAAGTTGAATCCGACAAAAAGCTGGTGTGAAGTCATCAGAAATGTATTATTTGATTGGCTCTAAATTGCTCAATTGGAATGAAAGGAAGTAATTGTTGTAACTTAGAAAATCAAGGGATCTCCGGTTTATAATAGAATCCAACTCCCTGGTTTCTCAACCTAACCGACAACTTTCGTACACATAATGGAAACATTTTTTTTGAACGGTTGATTGCCCACGTGTAACCACTAGTTTTATAACTCGCCCCCATTTCACGTTCTCGTTTTTATTTTAACCTACTCGTTATAACCAAACAATTTCAAAGCTAAAGGTAAAAGTTTAGAAATAATACCTATTTTGTGTTTCAAATAGTTATATGAGGCAGTAAAGATGATGGAAAATGGTTAAAAACATGAATTCATAAAACTGTACAGGCAGATACAGTTTATGAATTATTATGACTCATACTTTTTAACCCTAACAGAGGATCAAAGCTTAAAAGGAAAATATAAGCACAGTGAAAGAAGAAGAAGAATAGGGTGAGTATTCATGGGGTAATTATGAGGTTACAGAGCGGTCAGCTACACACAGTGGGAACTATTTTCACCTGGCAGTCAATTTCACATTTGACCTAATTTGAGGCCTTGAACCACCAAATTAACCTATGTCAAAACCCTTACAGGGACATGAGTCTAAGAAAATAAATACAACTATCCTATGCATGTATCATATCAAATTGTAATGTCGTCATCAGCGGTATATGGATACCTTACCTTTACCTGAAAAATAAGAGTAACACATGAATTGAGTATTTTAAGAAATACTCCGGAAGTGACCTCCCATATCGAGGTTAAATGCAAGTTCATGCAATCGTGAGTGGAACCTATCATATCAGTCTATTTGTCTACAACGGCTATTCTAAACGGGTAATTGGATGTGTATTTACTTTTCTACACACGGTCTACACGTTCGAGTATGGACCCACTAGTCGGTCGCACACCTCTTGGGCCCCTTTCTCGTTGGGCGAGGATTCTCTGGTAGCTGTTGATGTCGGATACTTGTTAGGAACAGCGACCGTCATAGCAACATTATGGCAAACACATAACACATGCAGAACCACGGGGAATGTGTCATCATACAAATATCAAATTTTAACCAAACCGATAGTAAGGTCACTTACTTGGTTGACTTAGGCTTAAGCTACTACGACCCCTTGATGTTAGTTTAACGCTGCTAAATTTAATTCTGCCTAGAGGAGTCTTAATGCTGCCTAAACGAGTCCAACATAATAAATTAGAATTCTATTATGAGAATTGGTTTACCTAATATTGCTAAAATAATTTATACTTGCTAATCTTAATTATGCATAAATACTTTAAACTTGACTTTAAAAATTTAAAATAGAAGGTAGTCGTACTAATCTTAAACGCTCCCAAAGAATTGAATCTAGGAGAAAAGAGTCAAAGAATATCATACCCAAGCCAGCCAAAATGTTAACCTAGAACCGTAAAAAAAAATGTACTCTCGAATTGGCTTCAAAACATTGAGGTGGAATGATAAAATGAAGTGAGGGACCTCCGTTCTATAGGAAAGGCCAACCCCCACTTCTAAGTAGGGGTGTACATAGTTCGGGTTGGGTCGGGGTGGGAGATTTTTTTTTTACCCAACCCAAAAGTTCGGGTTGGTTGGATTGGTAACCCAACCCAACCCTCTATTTTCAGGTTGGGTCCGGGTTGGGTTGTCAATTTTTTTTAAAATTTTTTATTTATACACAATTTATAATTATTCGGAAGATAAAATATATTAAAAGTTCACCGACACAAATTAATCTATAATTATTGACAAATAATAATAATAATAATAATAATAAATTCAATAAAAAAATAACGAGCAAAAATTGTAACATATTAACATAATTCAACGTTGTTATGAAATTAAAGACAATTAAATACCGATTTTTTTTTAAATTGGTTAAAATAACAAAAATACAAGGATAGATTATGAAATTAAATAAACAATAAAAATGATTAATTTAAGAGTATGGTATATAATAAAAATAAAAAATATATAAAAATATTTTATCTTCNTATATAAAAATATTTTAATTAAAATATGCTTATTTATACGACTAGACTATTAGAAAATAAAAATGTATATAAATTGTAATACAATGTTACAATAAATAGATAATAAATATATTATAATTTAGAATATATATTTAAATTATATACACATATAATTTATGAAGATTGATCTAAATAATTTAGAAATAATTTAAACGTTACTCTATAATAGTGTTTAATATCTTAAATATAAATATAAATCATAATTAATAAATATTTGTATTATATGTATAAAATATATTAATAAATAAAACAAAAATATGTATTTGGCTGTCGCGCGTGAATGTTTTTGAATTAGACTCCGTACCACTCTAACAAACTCACTAATACAAAAAAGTTCTTAATATATTTTATATATTTTAATTTGGCTCAGGTCAACTCGAAGGTTTTGCCCATGAACCCAAAATCGAACCGATTTAGTTTGGGTTCAGAAAAATGAACCCAACCCTATCCGAAATGCTAATCCATCCCAACCCAACCCTTATAGTTCGGGTTGGGTGGTCCGGGTTGTCGGGTTGCCGAGTTGAATGTACACCCCTACTTCTAAGTTTTAAGCTTTTTTTTNATTATATCATACACATCTAAAAGAAACTTTCGTTCTCGAAAATATCTTAATCTTGAAATTACTCGGGTATTTCTCCTTCATCTCTTCCTCATGTTTTCACATAGTGTCTTCCGCTGCTTTACGGTTTTGTAAAGAACATTTTCCTCCTACAAAAGACCTCCACTTTCTGGGCTAAAATTCTTCTTGGTCTTTTCTCGTAACTTGGGTCATCATCTACCTATAAGGAATCGTAATCAACGATGTGAGTCAGGACATCCAAATTAAGGACGAGGCAAACAATCTTATGTTCATTCGTAAATATGAGGTTTTGAGTTGCCTTAGTACTCTAATTAGTTAACTATTCATAACATCATTGAACTGTATCAACCTTCGTATATCATCCAGCACATCATTGTACTATGGTTTATATTAGCAAATTCCTTAACTTTTTAAAGTTATTCTGACATACTCATTGTAAGTGCGAGTCTCACCGACTCATTGTAAAGCTATTTCCTCTAATTTCTTTGTAAGGTAACGAAGGGATTTAACAAAACTCTCCTCTAAGAATGATACTCCACACACTCAAGATATTTATAAATTAGTTTCCTATATACATCTTATCACTTGCTATTCATAATATACCTTGATTTCTTATAAAGGGTTTTTAGGGGTAGTTACGTATTTTTCCTCTTGGTTCATACTCGAGAAGTGTCATAATTCCCTTGAGATCTTTCTTACTTACCTTTAATATTGTAAATGAGTCTCGTACAAATTTTTGTTCTTTTAAGGGCTTGAACATCTTAGAATTCTCACAGTGGTATTTTGGTCATTTACTACCCTAAATCTTGGTTTAAATCCTCAAAGTATTCCAATGACCTTGTAACCTTGTATAATACCTTTAAATCATGACATAAGACTTCTCATCAAATTTCATGTCATTTAGAGGTCACTTTGATCATAAGCCAGTGGTACATAATTATAGGGACATTTTAGTCATTTTACATCTACCCTCAGTTTAGTCATCATAATCGAATGATCACCCAATTTCATACATAACCTTATCACTGTCTTATTGAGCATTCTCCTAAAATTTCATGAGCAAAAGAATTCATGTGGTCAGTTTGTGGTTCATGCTCTTCATTGAAATCAATATTCATGTAGACACTGAGATTGAAAAACCTTAAATACTTAACTCAACCTTCTCACTTCCCTCCGGCCTTGCTTCCTTTCATCAATTATATCAATTTTTAACCAGTTTCTTGCATTACATTGTCTTCTTAGCAATATTTTTTTTTCATACCAATATTTTAATTTCATATTTACATATTTCATAGTGACAATTTTTCTTTCGACACTACCACTTTAATATTTATAGCAGACTATAAGATATTGTCGTCTATCAAGCTTTCTTGGTCATTTTCGTTTGAAATTACTTACTCGTTAGTATACGTTGGTACATTCCTCCGAAGTAGCTATGAAGTAGTTACGGACTTTGGTCAAGGCCAACCAAGGAAGTGACCTTATAGTTGGAGTTGGAAGAATTGTATGATATATGATGACACATGCCTTGTGGCCCCTGCATGGACCATAATATTATACTATGTTTATGTGTACTATGTAAAGATATATGATGTTATGTCATGTGTCCATACGATATCCATTATCCCATGATATGAATGAAATGAAGTCATGTTACGTTTTGCCATGTAAAGCTATGGAATAGATTATGTGACGATATAAGATGAAAGTCATGATGCTTTGATAAGATAAGGAATCACTACAAGGGGAGTAAGATTCAGATTACCTTGTTGATCGAATATCTCAATGCAAGAACATTGTTTGAGATTCGAATCACTCCAGAAGCAAGATCGATCATGTCTAGCTTCAATGATTCTTGTTGATCAAATATCTCAAGACAAGAACACTTGATTGAGAT